>NC_090875.1:22476445-22481445 GCF_036669935.1 Montipora foliosa
TCAAATGATGGAAAGCAATGACTGCTAAATTAAGCCCACATGTGAAAATGACACGATACCATTACTCAGTCCAACTTGATATAAAATTGGACTAACCAACGCAACTAATAGTTTAGAGCGAGTTTCAATCGATTGTCGTAGAACCAAAACCAAAGTAATTACTTTGGCGAATCAAAAAGGACGGAGACAATCCAGTAAACCAATCAGAACTCGAAGTAACCACACGTAGCCGACACAAAGCGCGGCAAATTGTGCACACGCAAGCCACGATTAGTTTTGGTTTCAGTTCTGATTGGTCGATAAAGTGGCTCGAGAACTTTAAACCAATCACTGAGTGAGGTAATACAAAACCAAAGCAATTCGCTAATTACTTTCGACACTCAGAGACAGGAGATAGGACACAGAGACAGGACTTCTTTAAGAAAGGTGGCCCGCTCAGAATAGCTTCGCTAATTGCGGGTCGCCTAGGACTATGATCATATTGTAATGCTCATAAACAAATAAACAAACAAACAAACTCAATTGAAAACCGCTCTAAAGCCTGGTTCACACGAGCGTAGTAATAGTAATCGTAATTGTACGGAGCGTTAGAGCGGTTTTCAAATGGCTGTCGAAAAACCAAAGCAATTACAGAGCCAATCACAAGCGCAAGCGATTACCATTTTCAGCCAATCACGAATGGATTGAATTCATGAAGTAATAACTGGCCAATGGAAAGTAAAAGTAAAATCAATCTCGCAATTACTTTGTAATTACTGGCCAATTATAGCAAATGTTCTATCTTGTTTTGACGTCAAGCGAATAACTAGCCAATCAAAAAATTTCATGTATCCTCATGTCACGTTCTTCAGTCGTCACGCCATTCACGTTAGTAGAATTGAGAATTTCAATCCCGAGTCTGTCTGACGGTAGGAAAACTTTGAGAGTTTCCTTTGTTTTTAGACCTGTATTTCTTTGAAAACAGTAACGAAATAAACAGATTCAAAAGGAAAGATGTCGTGGGCATCTTATTTGTAATGTTCAAGGAACACAATTTTTAAAATGTGAGTACACACTAAAGAATTGCCTCGGAATCACAATTTGTTTTGGCGGCAATAAGAGGGCTCCGAGGAGTTGAAAAATATTTTTTAATAGACCTTATTCACGGTGGCCGCCATGTTAGATTTGCTATTGTCATGCAAATTAGCTCAGTACACACTTCTGAGGGGGCAAACAACACAAGTTCGAGAGGTTATAACGAACATCTTAGCCACACAGATGATTTGTTTCACGTTCATTGAATTTTTATCACCTAAGTAGTAAAATAGAATGATTATACAAGTTACTTCGATGTTTTTAAGTGAAAATGAGCAGATAACGAAGTAGAAAGTCAAAATGTCAAAGGCAATCAAAAGATATAAAATTATTATACACCCTTTTAATAAAGGTACTTAATTCTAAATTCTAAAATGCAGTTTTAACAATGTTATTTCAATATTTCGACGAGCCGATTTTCCGCAATTTGCATTTTTTTCCAATGTTTGCCCCCCAGCATAACAAATGGCTAATTTGCATGACAATTTGAAAACCAACATGGCGGCTATCGTGAATAAGGGCTATTCACCACTTGCACAAATCCCATAATGCACCTTTTTAACCCCCCAGAAATGTGCATAGGCATTGTTTTTGATTTCCCTAAGGACATCTTCATGTCCCAGGAGAACTTGAAAACAATGATTATGCAAACTTTTTGAGGGGTAAAAGAGGTGTATTATGGGATTGTGCAAGTAGTGAATTACCGGTTTACGTCAGAGACTTCCACGCAACCACTTTCTTTTGTATTGTATTGCTCGTGGAATGGCCGGCAAAAATGCACATCTCAAAACAAAGGGAATTTGCAATACAAAAGAAACTGGTTGCATGGAAGTCTCTGACGAAAGCCGCTAATTAAAAAAATAGGCTTTTACTTCGCGTAGAAGCGTCATGTGTGTCTTCTACACGAAGTAAAAGCCAAAGAATACTTTTTTAAATTTTCGGAGTCCTCGTATTACCGCGAAAACAAATTGTGATTCCGAGGCAATTCTTTAGTGTGTACTCATATTTTAAAAATTTTGCTCTTTCAACAAATAAAGAGGCCAGAACTTTTTTTCCTTTGAATCCTTTTATTTCGTTATTGTTTTCAAAGAAATACAGCTCTAAAAACAAAGGAAACTCTCAGTTTTCCCACTGACAGACAGACTCGCGATTGAGAATTGTCAAATGTGACATGAGGCAACATAACTTGACGTCAAGATGAAACATTTGTTATGATTGGCCAGTAATTACAAAGTAATTGCGCGATTGGTTATAATCGCTTGCGCTTGTGATTGGCTCTGTAATTGCTTTGGTTTTGGTTTTTAAACAGTCATGAGAAAACCGCTCTAGAGCTAATGAGAAACCGAAGCAAAACCAAAGTCAATCATTTGAAAACCGCTCTTTGTTTTCAGCAGCCCCGTTACCGACAAGTTCCCGCATTGCGATTTCGATGCTTACGATCTGGTGTCAACCGATTCAATAAGTTGGTAATTGTAAGCGAAGTCGTAAGTAAAATATTCCGCACAGATAAAGCTAACAACCGACAACATATCCATAAAAGCTATCTATCGTATGTTTCCCTTTCTCTCAAAAAATTCTTGTATTCCCGGAAATTTTTTCTTTAAAAATCCAGCCGGACAACTTTTTTGCGTTTAATTAGGAACACGCGTATCTGCATCGACATCTCAAATAACCAAATCGTAACGCAAAGAACAACAGTATGTTTTAATATTTGCTTGTCTTTGATCATCTCCAGTCTCATTAAAATGTCCGAAATGGCAAAGTAAACAACATGCAATCTGATTACAGATCGGATTTTTTCACATTTCATCGTAACACTGTTTTGTTTACGATTACTATAATTTCCGATTAAGCTTGCGTCGCTAATGTGAATAAGGCTCATGAATCATTACAAAACGAGAGAGCCATGAGAAGGAAATGCAACACAGACACAGACTAGCCTGTAAAATTTATTGCAAAATGTTGTATTCGATTTCAGGGTTGTACTAAATATTTTATCACACCATCCCACGTCAATAAAAGAGATCTAGAAAATTCAGAAACGAATTTGAATTCGTTAGCTCGCGATCTAATCAGTTTCACAGACTTCAGTGCAATTTTAACCTCAAAGAGCATCAACGAACAACTAGTCCATGAAATAACAGCAATACAGTGCCAAAAAAATTCTTTGAAGTATACTAATATCTGTCGTAGAGGCAAAACAAACCTGAGGAAAGGCAACCAAACGAAAAGAATAAATGATTGCTCCCCAAAATATCATAAAACGCGACCCGATCCATCTGTCCAATCCCAAGAGGCTGGATGATCATGAGATTAAACCAGAGTGTGTTCCAGGGGAACCCCCAACTTGAAAATGAGATCGCTTTCAGTTTTGGTTTTGCAAAATACTAAAAATACGCGAAGTGGCTCCTTACGATCTATATCGTGAGGTCTCTCAGCAGTGTAACTCTCTAAAAGGAGCCCGGAAGTAGGAACTGAAATATTTCTGGGTATTGTATTGTACAGTGTATTGCCTTCGTGCGTGCTTTGAATGAGAATGTAGACGAGTAGTTCCGCGTATTTTCCGACAAAAAGAGAATAATCTTTTAGGCTATATGTGACTAACTTGGAAGCTAGGTTGCGCGAGTTTCTGCACCGACCAATGCAAGATGGCTCATCCTTGCGAGCCGGATGAATCGAATTCATTGGGTTCAAAACTGTTGGCGAAATTTAGCCCCAAGCTTCAAGTTTGCACTAAAGATGTGTTTACACTTTCCGGCTGCGCCCGAAGTCAAGGTAAAACCCAGGCGTGAGTGATAAATACTTGCAGTCAATTCCATAAACAGAGAGATCCCTTCATCTGTATGATTTACTTCGACCACCCGATGTTAATACTTTTAATCATTCCCTGCTCAGCGCTTTCTCGCGTTTGATCTCAGAAGTTTCATCACTCTTTTGGGGTTTCCATTAACCGTGACGAGCGCTGTTAAACCGGATAAGCGGTGTCCCGACATTCACAAACAACATAAACTCCAAAACAGTACACAACAATCAAGCAAAAATACATGACCTACCGGAGAAAGGAAGTCTTAGGAAATGTTACCTGTCGCCGTAAACTTCAGTTCCGCGTCACGTGAAGCGATACGCCGAAATGGTGACCACTGATGGATGGATTCTGCTGTTATATGAATCAAACTCAGGCCACACCTCCTACTTATGACATGATCTTTGAACTTGAAAACCGAAAAAGAAAATTCCCGGTAAAATCCCGCTCCCTATACACAGACATCCTGTTGTTTTTTCCTAGAATTTGCAGTTCTGCCAACTCTCGCGATTTCGCCGTGAGTCTTACAGTTTAACTTTTCTTACGGTCTCAGAGCAAGAATCCCAATCTCAAGGTTTTTGGCGGAAGGCATCAGTCAAATTAAATACTACATTGTTGGGTAAAGAAAACGAAAAATAAACGAGAATGCCAGTACTTTCTTCATGGATCTCCAGATTTTCCGTTATCAGGGGGTTTAGTCTAGTTGGCAGAACTGCATTTGTAACAGTGTAAATATGGAGGCATTTAGAGTCCAGTAAACAGCCGTTAATACAACTTATCAGTGTCCCCCCCCCCCCCCTCCACTCCCTTCCTGGTACTTAGGGAGAGAGTGGGCGGCTACTCAAGAGATTTAAATAACCTAACTTGGCCCCTGTCAGGTGATCATATATACGTAACCTGTCTCGGCTTTTAGCCGAAACAACATTGGATCGATTACTGCAAAAGTGGACCGTGGTTTCGCGAAAGTAGGTCTGTTTCTTTTAAGCACTTTGTAAAATATTTCCGAGAAAACTATGATAGACGAAACTGTATATTTGACCTTTCAGTTTCTATTTAATGTTTTTAGGTCTGCGCTCAAGATGGGACATCCCCCAGGGACTAGTCCCTGTAGGTGGATCTCCCA
>NC_090875.1:22483945-22493945 GCF_036669935.1 Montipora foliosa
TTTAACATGACCGCTTAAGTCAGAAGCCCATCTCCTGGTAGATTTGATCAACAACGCAAAAACCAAGGGATCTGCCATTTTAAGCCCTAGACTAATTTTGCGATTCTTAGAATCGTAATATATATAGTGAGCATGATAAAGAGAAAAACCGACAGACATATATTTTGAAAACCTATCCCACTACGAAATAATCATTGTTTTGAAGTAAAACTTCACAAATACCGTTTTCAACAGTTCATTGCACATTACAGTAACGCAGTCTTGATAAATATTACGTCTGTTTGCAGTTCAAGGAAAAACGAAACAAGCTTTCAAAATTTTTTGTCGGAATTATAGAAAGTGGTCTCATATGAATTCCTTCTTATTCTTAAATAATAACGAGCGATGACAGAAAACAATGAATGCGGAGCCATTTCAGAGTTTTCGGGTTCATCTGCGTGACTGATTGATTAATTAAAAAGTCACAGTTACAGTAAATCAATTCAACAGTTTGATTATCACGGACAGCCACTCTGTTTTCTTCCCAAAGTCATTTTCTCTTGTAAATTAAGTTACGATCAAAAAAATTATTATCTTTCACCACTCCTGAGAACAAACCGGGATAAGTTGTTATTCTCAGGGCTAAGAACTTGAGGATGTCAAATTCTAAAAAGAAAACAAAAGAATCAGTGCGTAGATGTGATTGGACAATGCGGCAACAAAATTAAACATTTCAGTGATACGAGTTGTCTGAAGCCGACAACTCTCTTGAACTTTTGTGTCACTGGAAACTGTCATTTTGCCCACGATTTCAGAACAACAGGTTGTTCAACGCAAAAGGATTGGAAGCATCGAGAAAAAAATGGCGTTCTTCAAGAAAGCAAAAAAGGAAAGCCTTCCCTCGGCAGACAGCCAACATATCTGCCCCGTATGTAAAGAAGAGTATGTAGAAGAGCCGAAAAAACTGCCTTGTATGCATACAATTTGCCAAGATTGTCTGTCTGAAATAACTCCTAAAAATTCTATGAAGATTTTCTGCCCCATTGACAAACAGGAACTGCCTCTCCCAATGGGTGGAATAGTCATGCTGCCGACAGATTATCGCGTGTTGCGTATGTTAGAAGAGCAACGCGGTCAGACGAAGACGAAGACGGTGGTTCGAAAACCCCGAGAACCAAGGAACAAAACGGAGCGAACAGAGAAAAGGAAATCGAAAATTTACGATGAAGAACCGAAGCCTTCTCTGGAAGAGCAAGAAGAAAGGATGAGAAAGCAGGCAGCTGAGATGGCGGAAAAGTTAAGAGCTCTTTTGGACGAAAAGGAAAAAGAATTGTATGAACAAATCGATGAGGTTATCAATAGAGAAAAACGGTTCTTATCAACCTACGGTGGAACAGATGAAAGTAAAAAGCCTGCGGCCATATTTCTTCTGGATCTCACTCCCAGCCGAAAGATAATACAATGCATCAAAGATGAGGGTCTAGCAAGCATTCAAGGCAACCGCAGGGCACCCACGCTCTTAAATGATCTAAACACTGCTGGCGTTACTCCAACCGCGTCCCGCAAGAGCTCCACCCCAACTATTACCTATCGAGAAGCAGCGGAGGTGATACGTGCGTTGAGTGCGCCTTTGCAGTTTAAGAGTTTCTTCAATCCAGGAGCTGTTGCTGTGGGAAAAGATGGTCACATTGCTGTCACTGATTATGGAAACGAGTGTGTTTGGTTGTTCAATTCTGATGGATCATTTCAATGCCAGGTAAGCAGGCCTGAAGTTTTGGTAGTGCTCGCGCGACAATAACAAATTACAAATTCCACACGCGTGCGAAGGTCGGGTCCCCTCTTGTGTTGAAAAATACGTGAGATGCGATCAAATGTCGTCGCTTATTTACATCACAGAAAAATGGATCTTTTACATTTTTTCACTAAACAGTTCCTTACCTCACTAAGGGGTAGGAGTGCATGGGAACAGGCGTCAGCCAAAAAACTTCCCACGGGAAGAGACGACACGCAGGATGTTGTCTCTCAAGGACACGCAACTTCGTCCTTAGGCCCTTCTCGACTTTCAACACGGCGGCTTGCCGACAAGCTGCCATGTTGAAAGCTGAGAGGACCCTGGGGTCGAGATTTTAAAGGTTACCGTTCTTCGAGGTTTCGTCATGACATACTGCACAATAATTATTTGACTTGTGTATACTGGAGAGAAATATGCGTTGCATTGAAGTTTCTAAAAGTAGCTTTATTTGCATTGGTGCTCAAGGGTCATCCGCTGTTACTTAAGTTGAGGCTTAAAGAATCAACTAAAATTCACTTACATGTATTTTGCACGCAATAATAACAGTTCTTCATATCCTTCAATTCTAGCTTGGTGAAGACAATGATATTGCGATGGAATGTCCTGATGGAGTGGCGTTTCTCCCCGACAACAGCATCGTCGTATCTGACGGACCCCTTGACGGTCCACAGAGCCTTCAGTTGTTTGACATCTCTGGCAAGCACATCCGCTGTTTGACTGAAGTCGACGATGAAGAAGACCTAAGTTTTGGCAGTATTTCTGTGGACAAGACAGGGCGTATCCTATTAGCCTGTAATGGGGGCCGGCCGTGTGTCCAGATTTACAATAAAGATGGCGACGAGTACGACGTTGAGATGGAATTGGGAGAAGGTGATCTAGAGAGCCCGGAAAAGGCTATATTCTACGATGGTCAATTTTTCGTCTCTGATTCCAACAGCAAGACAAATACGTCACTTATCAAGGTATTTGATTCAGAGGGCACGCTTTTGACCTCCTTCGACGAAGATAAATTCTCCCTTGGTCAGCGAGATAACATGGGCATCGACATTGCTTATCCAATAAGGTTGACATTTGACGCGACCAATAACACCTTGTTGGCTTATCACGGGATTGCTCGCGAGCTTCGTGTGCTCGACCCAAACGGCAATGAAGTCTTCTCTGTCAAAACGGTCTCTGGAGCGCGCGACATCGCGCTTTCTAAGGATAGGAAAATTGTAGCCACATGTGGGGAGGATAGTATCTTGTCAAGAAGCGTGCAGTTACTAAATTTCAACGGAAACTAAAGAAGACTGAACTATATTAGAAGAGAACTCATCGACTTTAAATTGGACTAGAAACAATTGTCAGATAAAAGTAAATTAGCCGATAGATCGTAGAACGTACCGTATCGGGATCCTATCTTTCCTAAGCGTTTTTAATACCATCTTTTTATTTAGAATAGCTTTCCCACCAGAGATTATGCCTCCATGTCACGTGACGAGGTGGCGGGAGCCAATCAACGCACAATGTGTCCTTTTACGTTACACATGATTAAATTCAACCGGAAAAAACATGGAGGACACGGATGAAACAAAAGTGAGGATACCAGTTGTTTGTTCCTAATGATGAGATTCCAGCCGTGTGCCTTGAAAAGCGATCCCAAAAAATTATGATTAAAGTGGAATTTCTTTTTCTCTGGATAAAACAACGGCAAAAATGGAACATATCCTTTACTTTTACCCTTTTCTTTATCAATATGCCTTTCTGACGATGTCAACTTCTTCCTATTTGTTAAAGTTAAACCGAAAATTAACATGTATTGGCTTGAGTTTGTTTTGCGCGCGCGCAAGGAAAAATAAAATTAAACATGAAGATAAAACGAAACTACAAATCAAGTAGTTCTTTTTTAGCAATTTTCAAAAGTGTTTGTCACAGGTAAGAAGTTTTCAACCTTCCCCGTACTCAGTGATTTGGCATTTCCACGTTGGACTTTAACGGGTCGCAAGGAGTCATTTCGACAAACTTCCCTAAATGCTTTGCCGCTGAACAAGAGACGAAGTGAACAACAAATGAGCCTTTTTCGTATGGCGAGCATTTTGAGTCCCGAGGGACTTAGTCCCGAGGGACTTAGTTCCCCTGAACTCGCTTCCAAACACATCAACTAGAGGCTCGGCTGCCGGGTGCCAAAGGTCCATTAACACCACGTTTTTAAATTCATTTTCAACAATTTCCCCGTTTAAGATTTACATTTATCTTACTTCGTATAAACAGAAGTTAACTACGTCTTCGTCAATAGTCGTTCGCACCTTGCTAAAATAGAACAATTTTACGCTTTTGAATAAGGTCAATGACTTAAGCTCTTGAGCGGAATTCCTCTCCCCCGACCATTAAATGCTGACCTCATTAGGCGATGTGTTATTATAAAACCCAAATGCGCAGGGAGGACAAGCGGAAGAGAAGATTCAAACACAACTCAAACATACCAATGGCTCCATTTCTATAAAAAATATTAACAAGGGCTCATCGTTACGTTATTTTATTTCAATAAATGTGTATGTGACGTAAGGGGGACAGTTTTAGTTAATTGACTTCGAACGAAAACCTGTTCGAAAGATAAACGGTCTTAGGGAACGATAATTCCATGGAGAGATATGGCGGTTGTAGTCTCCGTGTCATGACTTTCTGATGTTATTCACGCTTAGACAAAAGCCTCTACCTCGAATCTCTGGGGCAAAACCCTCACAAATCTTCATTTTTTCCCACGACCTCGAAACAACGTTTATAGTTCTTAGTTGAATTTTTACATGTAAAAATCGGTCAATTTTTCTGCACATGAGCGACCTTTAGATGGAAATATGAGTACGAATGGGGCAATTTCCAGAGGATGTGATCCCTTTGGTCAGCACCAGTACAGTAAGGTAGGGAGGGGATATATTAGCAACTGATTGCCTTAATTACGTAGGATCACCAGCCTATTCTCGTTTGGATGGTGATTCATCAGGGATTTCTGCATGAGAAATACAAAACAGACAAGGTTAATTTGGGAACAGAAATCAACACAACTAAGTAATTAAGTGAAAATGTGGCTCAGCTCTGGGAACGAGAATGTTCAAAACCGGAACCAGAAAATTCTAGTTCCGGTTGAATAACTGCGCGTGCGTGAGGGGAGACGGTCAGAAATCGAGAAAAACTGCAGTTCACCTTGCCGTGATAGCGCTTACTTTTCACTAGTGAGACTACACATGAGTATAAACACACTTCCTAATACATTTGAAACGTCCAAACTGCGGAGAATAAACAATAACGAGAGACATTTTTTCAGTCAAACAGATTTCAGTATCTAGTAGTGTCACGCAAGTGACAATTCGGAAATTCAAAATGCTGTTTTTTTTCAAAAACAAAAACGTTACGGAATTTGTAAATTGTTAAAGATTTACTTATAGATCATCTTCAACCTCGTATTGACAATCACGATTGAAAAATGAAACAATTTTTTAACAGCCAATCAAATATGGCCTCTCTTGGATTTGACCAGTCTCTCTTCCCGACCGCTGGTCAAGGGAACGATGACTCTGGGAACGAGATTGGCTGAATAAAGATAACCTGAGCATGCGCACTTGAAAAAATTCGAACTCCTAACTTGATGCGCATGCTCAGAACTGAAAACACGTCCTGGTAAGTTTTGGTCGCCCGGCTAAAGGACGCTAAAGGACGCTAAAGGACGTTAAGAGGAGGCAGTGTGGTCCAGTGGTTAGGGCGCTTGCCTTGAGATCCGGAGATCCCGGGTTCAAGACCCGCTCTGACCACTCGTCGAATTTGATCCTGGTAGTCCCTGGTTCAACTTCCCAGCTGCACTTGTAAATAGCCAACTGGTTTGCCTCCGGCCAGTTGGGATTCTTAACAGTTGTTGTTGTTGTGTTCTGTTGTTTCGTTGATTGTTTCATTGGCCCTGAAAAGCCCCTCTGGGGAGCGGTCAATTAAGTATGTATTGTATTGTAACTTTGTGGCAAAAATGGTCACGCTTTTGAGCGGTTTGCAACAAAACAATAATATTATTGACAGTGATAAGTTCACTACATTACTTGAGATGGGTCACCTTTTATTTGTCTTAACATCAAACTAAGTGAATCGACAAATAACTCAGAAACGATGTACCGCACAGACCTGTGGATTAAAGTGGTGATTTTATGACTGTGTCTCCTACAACATTTCAGGTTTTTGGCTTATTTCATTGAACGGCTTCGATTATATTTTTTTGTTGCGTGACAGTAAAAACGATTTATACAGGGATAGTTTAAAACTATGCAGAACTCAGCAAGTACTCTTGGTATCCAAAAATAAAATTGGGGGTAACCACGCATAATTAAGCTTCAATTTGGAAAAGAACGCGATACATTGCTTTGTATTTTAAAGCTTTTTACAAATATTTTTGATTAATTATCTTTGAAAAATGCGTGGTTACCCCCAATTTTCTTTTTGGATTTCAATAACACTTGTTAAGATCTGCTTTTCCTGCATATTCATAAACCGAGAAAAAATATCTTTGAATTAGTAGGCACCGTCCTTAATATTTTCACAAGTTTGAACTTAGACCGCTGTTTAAAAAAATAATTTACCCCCAGCTCCAGAACTCTCTAAATATGACTACTTACTTCAAGTAAATAAGGTAACTGTTTTTCCCCTTTGCTCTTGCTTCCTTGCCGACACTCTCTTAATTACAACAATTTTGCTTTATCAAATGAATTGATAAAAGTCGATTTGCCGCCTTGAAACGACTGAATGACTGTTGTTTCGCGCATTATCTTTTCGTTAGATCTCAATGTTTTCAACATTAATATATTACTCACGACTTTTACGTTGAATAGCGGAATGCTCTCATGAAATTAATTACCTTTGTCATAAATAAACCCTGGCACAATTTATATAAACAATATATCATTCCCTGAAACCCCCAAAGAATGAATTGGTCATTTGTAAAACCGCTGACATGTGAAACTGAGGGCGCTTTCCTTTTGTCAGGACTGGCCGACCAGACCCGTCAGATTGCAAAGAAAATGCAACAATTTGAAGGAACACTTGCGAAATAATCCTTCACATTCTTCTGGAAGGGTATATATC
Source organism: Montipora foliosa (assembly GCF_036669935.1). Lineage (NCBI taxonomy): Eukaryota > Metazoa > Cnidaria > Anthozoa > Scleractinia > Acroporidae > Montipora > Montipora foliosa. The sequence goes on from NC_090875.1 coordinate 22,490,814, forward strand.
ATCTTCAAAACGTTTTAATTTGAAGGCGTTGTAGAGTTAGTCCTTCAAAATGCCTGGTCTGGCCAGTCAGTTCTGTCAAATGGGAAGCGTCCTGAGATTCAAAACTTGAACTTTTACACGCCGACTACCCGGGTGTTGAGCGAATGTTTTATAAATATGAATGCAAAGCTTTTGAGAACTTTCTACTTACTTTTAGCTCACAGCGGTAATATTGGAATGGAAATAAAAAAAAAGTGGTGACTAAAATGGATCCGCTAAATCAGGTTAGACACAGTTCGCATCCTTTCCGTTTTTCTTTTAACCTTTTCTTTTCGGGAGTTTTCGTACTTGTCAAGGTCTTCGTTACTTCGTTTAAGTGCACCTAAGCTCAAATATTTTTCGTCTACAATAGTAATCTCCCCACCAAAAGCAAACATGTTTTACCATTCTTTCCTCGCAATTCCGTTTTTTATACATGCCGGGAAAGACGCGCGCAGTTATCAAAACAACCAGTAATTTGGACCCACGACCGTGACGTGAGAGGCAGGGGTCTATTCTCGATTTTACGTCACAAACTGCTTTGCAATGCAAAATTTCTTTGACAACAGGAATGCAAAGCAGTTTGTGACGTAAAATCGAGAATAGACCCATGCCTCTCACATCACGGTCGGGGGTCCAAATTCCTGCTAGTTCTGCCAAGTTTACGTGGCTTGCACGGCACAGAAAAACGAAATTCTGGTTGACAATTGTGACATATGTTTGCTTTGGATGGGGATATTTATATTAGGAACGAAAAACATCGTTAAGTTTAGGTGCAGGTTTGTCTTTAACCTTCTTTAATTCGCTCTTAATCCCCCACGTCGGCATCTCGATCTCCTATGTGCCAAAGCAAGGAGAAGGCCACGGCCAGGAGCCCGGTACCTAGTAAGTCACCAAGTGCTGTCAGATAAGGGATGCAGTAGTTGTCGGGATCTTTGCCGCGTTTCCACATCCAGTGAACCAACCAATTAGCGGATAACAATAAAACAGCGACCTTTGGTGAAAATAAACGGTAAAAAAGAACAAAATTAAACGGCTGTGAGCGGGAAAGACCGTTAGTATCTGTGTGAAGAGCGATAACATAATGGGGAATCCTGACACTACTAGTAATCTATCAGTAACGTATTACGCTCGGTGATTGGTTCAAAAATTTCGCGTCACAATCTTAGCCAATCAGCGAATAACTAAAATCCCATTCTTTTTTTGTTCGTGGATGTTTTCCCGCGCTTTTCGCTGGCTGCATGTATTAGCTTTGCGTTCTGATTGGCCCCTTTGATGGCCTCCTTTTGTTGTGATTGGCCGCCAAAGTGAAAACATTGATTTCGAATCAACGCTACGTGTTGCGATCATTACCTGAATTAAACCGGCCAGTAAATACACCGAGGTAAAGATGACTGTTAGAGTGGTATGCCCAGCTTGCAGAACGCGAATTGTGTACAAAAATATCAGATTTCCAGGTATCACCAAAAAGAGCAACACTCTAGTTGTTCGAGCGTGCAATCCTGCGTACGGGAAAAAAAGAGAAAATGCAAATTAAACGTTTCTGCAGTACAATCGTCCACTTTAAACTTATGCACGGCACTTCATGCGATCTGAAAACAAACTTCTCATTTTTTTCTTTCTTTGAGCGAAGTAAATTTTTAAACAAATGCACAGTATAAGATCGATTGGACATTTGCTATCCAGTCAGTAAATAGTCAGTTTTTGATTGTTAACATTTCACTGATTTTAGTGAACGTTCACGCTTAGTTTAACAAATTACATTACATTAGATTGCATTTAAAATCCTCCAAATTTCCTGATATTTTCTTCATTGATAGACCAGGCTTGTGTTCCATATAAGAGGCGGGATGACATGCACCCATGCCCCCATTAGCTTTTCTTGTTGACATGTTTACTTTCTGGTCCGTAAGCCCTTGTCTCATTTCATTGAATTTCCCAATTGCTTTTGATACACGGAGGTCTATAAAATTGCCTTGATCTTTATTGCTGAACGTTGGCTGGGCCGTAGCCAGTATGAGGCAAACCGAGGCATTTGCCTCAGTCATTTTTTCGTGATTCTTTAAAATAAAGGGTGATTTCCAGTGTTTTCTGTAAAATGTACTCATCATAAACACCTAGAATACCTATGTAGAGAATTTAACCATGGACATTGCCTCAGTCATATTTTTTTTCTGGCTACAGCCCTGGTTTGGGCAAGGTATGTGAACTTTGATTCATTGTCCACCACATTTTCCCCGACTCAAAACAATGAGGGTAAGTATTTGTTGAATACTTGGGTCTACTCTTTGTCTTTGGAAAAGAGATGATGAACTCGTCCAAAGCGAGAGCAATTATCACTAAGAATGTTCATGATGGTTTTCACTTCAGTTATACTTTTACAAAACAGTACGAGATCATTAGCATAAAGCAGCCATCTGCAGACCAATGGAGTCTGCCATTTTTTCGCTGCTCTCTATTGGTACAGAAATGTGGGATATTATATATTCAAATTCGATACCCCAGCCATCCGGAAATTGCTTATCAATTTCACATGCAGCATTGAGCAACCTTCAAAACATTGTCGAAATAGTAATTGAATAAACATGGTGACTCTTGACCTTCTTGTCTACAGCCGACCACTACTTCGAACAGGTCTCTCTTTCATTCCAAGAATAGACGCTGTAGTGCCCTGGTACATTTTATACAAAATGGCGATCAGATTTGATGCACCTGGTCTCAGGTCTAAGAATTTAAAAAGAAACTTCCTTTGAATATGGTCGTAAGCAGCAGTTAGATCATTATAGCGGTTTTCAATTGAGTGTCGAAAGTAATTAACGAATTGCTTTGGTTTTATGTGTTACTTCACCCGGTGATTGGTTCAAAGTTCTCGCGCCATTTTTGTCAAGCAATCAGAAGTTAAACCAAAACCGATCGTGGCTCGCGCGTGCACATTTTCCCGCGCTTTGTGTCGGATACGTGTAATTACTTCGAGTTGTGATTGGCTTACAGGATTGTGTCCGTTCTTTTTGATTGGCCAAAGTAATTACTTTGGTTTTGGTTTAACAACACTCGATTGAAACTCGCTCTATAAACAGCAATTAAAGTATCATTGTATTTGTCGATGACAGACTT
>NC_090875.1:22503945-22506445 GCF_036669935.1 Montipora foliosa
TCTCCGTCCGTGGGCGAACGGAGGTATGGACAGTTTTGAGTGGTTGATTGCAGGCGGTTTCTCCCGCCTTGTCCTCGGCCCCCTCCCCCTCATGTGCTTGTTTGACTTTGATCCAGGTTTTCGCTTGGCCATATTCAAAGTCGACTTCAGTGGAAAGAAGCTAGTGTCTAAAATTCGCCAAACCGCTACAAAAACGCCTGTGAAGGAAGCCTGCCTTGTGTGATCGCCGTTGGCCGAAATGTGGTTCCACCTTGGACTACTTAAACCTTTGGGGGGAGCGTTGCGTGACATCCAAAAAACGGCTGCGAAGGAGACTAGGACTACTTATGACCAGATTCATTTTAATTGAATAGATTTCCTCAATTACAACTCATGGAAAACTGGAGAGAGAAAATTGAACCCCGAAAATGAAGAATTGTTGAAGATTTATTTATAAAGAGAAAATACTAGTGCAAGAAGAGCGCTCTCCCGATGATGGAGTTTCGGAATGAAGGACGATTGTTTTTCTATACGCAATTTACCTTATTGTTTCAGAAATTTTTTATTTGGGAAAGTTTATTCATTAACATGAAAATATCCCTTGCTTTTCTGCAGCTTATCCTTCTCAACTTATTATAGGAGTGAGAGAAGTGATTATGCTAGTTCGAGTGATGTTCAACAATGTTCTAATATGGTAAGCACTGGAAAAATAAGTGCCAAAGGCATTTTTGCGGAACACCAAAGGCCAGTCCTTTTAAAAGGGTTGTTTAAAGCTATTAATTTTACATATACACAACATTAGCTAAAAGCCAATCATTTTTAAATAATCGTTGCTTTGACGTAATTAGTTGCTTTTCACAAGCACCGCAATGAATGAAAGCGAATTGCGTTTAACCTGCCCGCTCCTCAACCAGAGTCACTTGCTTCACACTATCCATTGAATTTCGCTTCAAAAATGAAGCCCACAGATTTAAAGGCCACTTTCCAAGAATGCCACAAGCATAAACAAACGCAGAGCCTTTTACTTGCAGCTAATTAGAGTCTTCAATTCGAAAATGCAAAAAGAGAGTTTCGATAGGGTCGCTGCAACCTGGCATGTTTGGGTCATCAGTGAAAACTAGTCCTACAATTACAGCTTATTAATGGTAACAACCTTTGCCACAAACTGATAGTGAACAATAGCAACCTTATCACAAGATATATTGTTGGGATTTACAGCTACGATCAAACACAGTAGGGAATTTCGTGTTGGGAGGTTTGCAAATGTGTGAATTTCTGTCTCGCCACCCAAGAATTAAAAACTGAAATTTCAGTCCTTGTTGACCTCGATGTAAGGTGAATTAAATAACCGGAAAACCGGAAACGTTTTTAATTAAGTTGATGAAGTAAAACAAAACGTGTTTCGCAAAGTTAAGCTTTCGAAACTCTGTTGGTGGTATTCACAGTGAATATACAGTTTACAGCGCAACTCGCCTTACTGTGGCCACCCAACAAACTATCACATTTGACAACTACGTGTAAATGCGTCAACTCACCAACCAGTGCAACGGTGTTCGCATACGCTGATTGGCGGATTAGTTGTAAAAAGCTTTGTTAGGTGGCCAAGGTAAGGCGCAACGCACTGTGATTTTTTTAAAAAAACAACAATAAAAAAGGGAAGTATGCCAGTACATCGCACGACCGTTGTTTTATTTGTTCTAATCTTGTTTATCTCAGTTTTCTAAAGTTTTATTTCAAGTACCTCTAACACGTTCAAACACGGCAAAGAACGCCAAGAACTTAAAAACAATGTAAACGAACTTAGACGTTTTCGAATGGGTCCTGATGCAAAATTGACGGCGTCATTAATTCCTAACAATTATTTTCGCATTTTGAGCTAAAAGGACCACAAACTTCAAACTCTTCCTTGAACAATGCCATCTTTTAGGTTTTGTCTTGAAAGATAAAGAACAAGTTTATTCTTTTGGCAGCCTTCCAAATGCCTAACATTGTTTCACGTTTAAGTTTTTAGTTTATACGTACTTTGTTGATGTTTTTCAATTTTATCACTTTGTTTGTGATGAAAATAACTAACTTTCATAAGCTCAATTTTTAACCCGTCCAGGTGGTCCTCAAGTGCAAACCCTTAGACTTGTCTCACTCAGTTTAGCTAGAAAATGCTTACGCTTGAAAGGGACACTTCGTGTTGGATATCAGAGTTGGGCTTGCTTCTAATTGCGCCTTTTTTCATGCAAAGGGCCAGCTGAACAAAGTGCAAGTGCCGGATCTTGAGAGATCAATACATAGTATCCTCACAGCCGTACAACGAGCCTTGCATTATCATTTTGTTTCTAATTGGGCGCATTTCTGAACATAAGTGATTGTAGAGAAACGAGGGGTACTGTAATTGCAGGTATTTTATTGGAATGTAAGCAGACAAGCTATTCACTGAGATGACACGAAGTGAAATGCATACCCGAGATAAGCTCACTTTATTTTCAAATCATCGCGGAAAACAATTCTGTAAACAATGACTACATGA
>NC_090875.1:22511445-22516445 GCF_036669935.1 Montipora foliosa
ACAATAATGTCTCATTTCTAATTAAGAAAAGAATGCCTGAAATGGAAAGAAGGGATGTGTTAGATTCCTCCAACTCACCACCACTCTCAACTTGAAATAAAATGCTCATTGAAGTAAAAGAAGCTCAAATAAACTATACATCCACCTTTCAACTTTTAAAAATTAAATAATTACTCGGGATACCTAAAGGTATACTGAGTTTTTAAATGGGTTTAACCAAGTAGAAGTGCAGAAAATGCACAATAGAATTAGGACGTGGGGATTTCATTGGTTAAAAGCTATTTGCAATAACCACTAGGGAAAGGTTGTAATTGAAAATATAATGCACGTATCAATGGTTTGCCCTTGAATGGGGGGGGGAGGGGGGGGATGGGGGGGGGGGGGGAGGGGGGGCAGGGGCAACCCACGGGAATTAGATTTCGTAAAACGCACGTGGGTGGGGATTTTGACATGCACAATGGTCCCCAGGGTGCGAAATTTTGACTCGTCCGCCATCTTGGAAAGTTGAGCGAACCTGAGAATGTTGTTTTTTATGCCCATCTGTGCTCTATCGATAAATTTATATAGCAGAAGGTATTTTTCGTTCAGGTTTGAGAAGAAATATTCGTACAAAAGCTCATTTAGATCAAAATTTACTCCCTACTTACATGTCTTCACTAGATGCCGCCCTGTCACAAGTTTTCGAATGGATATTCTCTGTGTTCATAGATTTGCTGGTATACTCCAAATGTGAAATTAAATGAAATTCTGGTCAATTAATTCTGGACCTCAGTTACAAACATTAATTGGATGAAAGCGGAGTGCGATCTATTCCAGGTGTGACATACAAATGAATCCAGAAACCTGTGCCAAATCTCACCTACTGTAGCAATGACAAGTAGTGCTTTAATAATCTCACCTTTTCGGATACTTTCTATGTTAATTTTTTAATAATTATACGCTATAAATACCACAAAGTTTGTGCATTAACCCCTCTTGATGAAGACATGTTCTGGCATTGCATATTTTGTATTGCTGTAAATACTATGTGAAACAATTCACTGGCATTTTCAGCAGTGTAAAATGTATGTGAAATTGCTAACCAAAACTGAAACATGCTAAATATCTAGAATAGGTCTTCTTCATTTAGGGAAATGCACAAAATTGGTGGGGACCATTTGCCAACTAGTACTTTTACTCGCTGGAGGAGTGCTGCAATAAACTTCCTGTAAGTACCTATCATTTCGTTTAATGTACTATGAAAGGTCTGTGGTCCCCAGGGGTGGGAGTTTGACTTATAATGGAGACCCAAGGGTGGGGAAATTGACATTCGAAAACCTGAAAATGTCAAATTTCCCCTGGGTTGCCCCCCCCCCCCCCCCCCCACCCTAGGACAAACCATTGATATATGCGTAAACGTCTTCCAGATGCAAAACAAACTTGTGAACACACGAACCTAAAATCTGGCAAAGCGAATGAAAGGATTCTAAATAAGAAAATTATACATCTTAGTGATATTGGGATAAACTGACTGAAACGTTAAATTGTTGCAAAATCCACGTTTTCTCTATCGTCGTTAATTGATGTTGTAGCCATACGTGTCAAAATAAATTGAGTTATTAAGTAAAATTACTCGGAATGCCTGAAAGGTATCGGTTGACTTTGTTCGGTGCCCAAAATGGATGAGTACATTTCACCTTTCTGTATTACGAAACTACTTTTTCCAACAACAACAATAAAATAACAGCCGTGGTGCCGAGTGTCGTTGAAGGGGAATTCTTCCCGCGCGAGTCTTTAAACAGCCTCAATTCTTACAGAGTTCCTTGAAAACCAGTTTATAACATGCGGTGGGGCAACCAAAGCGATGGGAGCTGTGTTGGGGTTTCAGTGTGAAACTTTTGATGACGTTCGCCGATTTAGAAACTCAAGTCCATGCATGTTCTAAGTGAAAGCTCAATAGTAGCTAAAGATTGAAAATTCTGGATTCAGTATTCTGGAAAACCTTTTTCTTGCCAAATTCGAACAGGACGCGCTCACTAACGCACTGTATCTACCTCATACATGGCTCAGATTTCTGGACGATATTTTCGTTATTTGGACTGAAGGTTCAGATAAACTGAAAGTATTTGTCGATTATCTCAATAACCTTCATCCCACCATTAAATTCACTTGTTCGCATTCCCTCACAAATATTTCATTCCTTGATGTGATGGTCTCACTCAAGGATGGTCTCATAGAAACCGATCTTTACACTAAACCCACTGACAAACATCAATATTTACTCATCTCCTCATGCCACCCACACTAAACGTTCCATTCCATATAGCCTTGCACTTCGCCTTCGACGCATATGCTCCGACAATGACACTTACAAACAACGCTGTAAGGAACTTATGGACTATCTCGTCAACCGAGGTTACGAACTTAATTTCCTTAAAACCCAGATACGACGTGCTTCTGACATTTCCCGGAACGACGCCTAAACAACAGACAGATACTGTTCCGTTCGTCATTACCTATAACCCCGCTTTACCTAACATATCCCGTATACAGTAAACACCCGCATATAAGAACAAGTGCATTAAGAACATCAGGCTGAAATTTGGCCAATAAAGCACCATACAAATAAGAACAAATTCAGCCTGATAAATAAAACATGTTCTTAATATAAAGGGAAATGGCATTAGAATAAGGAAAAAGTACAGTACAGTAAGTGATCAAAGTAATTATGGTATTCAGGACCATTACAAACTTTGAAATCTATTTTTAAAAGGCTTCTATGTCAATTAAACCTCTAGTAATGTACAATTTGAAGTATTTGTGAAACCAATTGCAAGAACATTTTAAGAACACTTCCAGGCTGATTTCTTACTAAGCACCGCTTAAACAAGAACACGATCAGCCTGAAACCTGAAATCAGTGTTCTTATGTGCGGGTGTTTACTGTAATTCACAAACACTCAAACGTGCTTTATTCATCTGGTCGCTGTAAAAATGTTTTTACTAATCTCCCTTTAGTAGCCTACCGGCGTTGTAAAAACATTAGTGACATTCTAGTTAGAGCTAAATTGCCGGAACCTACTTACACCGACCAATCTGGGTCTCCATCCGGCTCGTTTCGGTGCAATAAAACTAGTTGCACCGCCTGTCCTTTTATTGAGGATGGCCGTAATCAATATACTTTTTATAGTACTGGACAAACCTTCAAAATCAAATCACATATTACTTGTGAAACCCCTAATGTAATTTACATGATTCAGTGCACTAAATGTAATCTTCAGTACATCGGAGAGACCAAACGTCGTCTTAAAGACCGCTTTAATGAACATAGGCGACCTATTATAAGCCCCTTTTGTAGTTATACCCCCACTGCGGTTTCACGACACTTCCTGACCAGTGGTCACGCGGAGGATCACATGATCCTTATACCGCTCGAACAACTACACACTAGTCGTGACTCCACCAGAAAGGCTCGTGAGGCATTCCTCATACACAGAGGAAAAACACTGGAGCCTGCAGGCCTTAACAGAAGAGATGAAATGTAATTTAGTCTAGCTACCTTTTAATTTTCTTTTGTTTTTTTCATCTTGTTATCATGTATTATTCTCTCTCCTCTTTTTTATGCATTTCCGTTTTTATAACACATCACGTAGCATTCTTATGTTATTTCCGGTAAATATAAAGATATCTTGTTACTAGCATTTATCCATTCAATAAACCTGAAGAAGGCTGGTGTTGGCCAGCCGAAATATTGCAAGCAACAACGCCTATGTTCACGTTGTCTTGACCAACCTTTGCAGGATATTTTCTATTTTAAAGTTTTTTATGGTGTGGTCACGATCTATTTTGATCCAACGTAGAGCAAGTTTTGATCGTACACGGTTTTTGCAGTGGTTTAATCCTTAAAAAGTTATTCTGGAAATGTTATGAATAAGATAGTTAATCTAAATCTTGCATGTTGACAACAGAATGAAATCGTCAGTACAGAACTCCCAGCAGCGGTATGTTGGAAATGCCTGAAATTTCTTTTTCTTTCAGCTGTTCTTTGCACCGTCGAGGATCATCCGCGGATGTCAATTTTTTTAATTGTTTTAGCTACATATATGGAGGTCCCGCATTATTCACAACAATGTTAATTTCGAAACTTTGCAGCTGGTTGCCTGAGTAGCTCGTAAGGGACGGTAGGGCTAAATTTTACTTGGCCAAATTAATTACAAGAATGGTTTTCAAAAGTTTTCTCTCTCGCTACGATAGTGTTTCATTCTCCCTTGGTCAACTGGTTTCACTTTGTACGTCACCCCTGCATTGCGTAGATTACGGCATCAAACTACTATTTTTGCTTGGTGACCTTTTGGTTTTTACTTGTAAACACTAAGCGATGTTCACCAATACGTTATCCGTTGTCAAGAGCCCTCCAGATTTTCCGAGTAGACATTGAAAAGCGTCTTTTTACAAAAGAATATGAGAGGAATGTTGGAGAAATTTTCTTGGAGAGGCACTGGTAAGAGGCAAATGGGCACAATATGGCGGCAGCTGTAGAGGGAACTCCTCGTCGAGTGCGAGCTCTGTTGTCAAGCTTTCTTCACTCATCTGATAAAGAGCAAGAATCAAGGTATAAAACTTGGGAAACTGTATCGAAAGCGTTTATTCAAAAGTAGATATTCCCATCTCTTCCGATTCTTTTTAAATGTTAGTTTAGCGTGGAGTCTACGGCATAATTTGCACCATGGTAAGGTGAACTCTAACCCCCCTTCTACTGTTTCCTGCTATATATTTGGGGATTGATTGTCTTGATCGAAGGAAACTCTAAACGATCTAACGACTTCCTCGGTACAGTAGCGAACGCCATCCTTGATCACGATTACTGCAAAAAAGTATAGTATAAACTTAATTAGTATAGAGAGCTTCGAAACAACCAGCTAAATTTCCCATGATCGGATGGGCACCTCGTGAAAAGCTACGTTCCTCCACAGCGTACAAAAACTCTTAAATACCCCAATCGTCTTTAGAAATATTTTCTGG
>NC_090875.1:22518945-22523945 GCF_036669935.1 Montipora foliosa
TTAGCCATCATGGTATATGAGCTACATGTATTATACCATGCTGTACAAATACCAGTAACTGTGTGTGTCATTTTTTTTTTTTTTTTTACAAAATGAAGTAGGGAAGACTTATCCATAATTTGAGGGCATTTTTAATAAAACGTTCCTCATCGTATTCAAGGGCAATGTGTCGTCTTTTTGCAGGGGTCCTGAACATGATGACTCAGGTTTAGAGTCGTTTTGTAGGAGCCAACCAAGAAGTAAAGAAGCATTTTGGAATCGGGTTGAGACATTCTCTGTATCCTCATCACAGCAATGACTGATTAACAAACATGGTGTGTCTGGAGGTTTATAGGAAGCAAGGCTGCTGCCTAAGGGTCGCCCGGTCGCCTAGGGCGCCTTATTTGCGAGCGTGGGCAACCAAATTTCTGAATGAGTAGCCCAAACGGGTGCCTAACTTATCACAAGGTGATTCATCCTCAGTTTTAATTAATTAATTCTGGGCTCTTGAAAAAATGACTTGGGCTACTAACTTTTAATGTTGGAAGCCTGAAGGGCTCAGGAAAAATTTTCTTAAGCAGCGGCCTTGGAAAGGTCCTGAAGTTATTCATTTTATTTCAAGGACCTATGTCGCAAGACTAATTAAGATTGAATGCAACAATGGCAGTTGATACACTGGTGTATGTCATTAATAGCCTTACTATTACCTCCTTTTAAAGGCAAAATTAGTCTCAATTTTACACATGTATATACCAACAAGGCTGGTAAGTCTACTTGATATTAACATAAAATAATAAGTAATAATAATTATTATTGTATTCACCTAAAAATTTGCAAGGAGTTTATTCCTTGATGGTGTCCAGCCATTTACATGGTTTGCAAAACCTCTGTCCTTGTCACCATTGCACTGTGCACAGTTTGGCTGGGAAAACAGTGAGGTGGACATCCTGCAGTGTGTGCTGTGCAAGGCAACGCTTGATGCAACAATATCCACCACCTGGGATTCTGATTTGTGTAAGTACACTGTACACTGTATGTCATACAACAAACACAGTATCCATAGCCTCTTACCAGCATTTCTTTAGTTAGTACTTTCATTGTAAGTTTTTGTTTTTTGCAGATTCGAAAACATGTGGCCAGTTAAATGAAGCTCTGGTCAGTGGTCATTCTAAACTGTGTCCTTGGCCTGATAATCCTTGTCCAGGTATGTTAAAAGGTCATTAAATCCCAGTAAGGAAGAGGCAGATATCAAGAATGTCAGGGTGGGGTGAGGTGTGGGGTTTTAGCAGCAGCTTACATGTACATTTTGTATGTTTTGTCCATCTTTGAAGAGGTGCACTGTTTAAAGTGCACCTGAACTGAAACATTTTTAATTTGCTAAGATAAATATTTTGGACTTACATGTACATGTACAAGAAATTTAATAAAATTATCATTTTACTCAACCCTTGTCTAAGCTAGTAAAAGACATGGGTCACAAACAGTACTGAAAGAATTTTATTCGCATTGCAGAAGAATTTATAACGTGAATTTAATGTTGAATACACATATGTCACTCACAGCTTGGCTTTCAATCCAAACGACCAATATTGCTAATGTTAAGAAATGTGTACCCCAAAGTGGTAAGGGGTGTTTTGAATTTTGGGGGAAAGGTTCGTTTATATTCATGACAGATATCGAGTTAGGGGCACTATGAAAGCTTGATGCTAACTGGAACAACATTTTGCTAATGACTATTTTAATATAAAAAAATATTTTCTCGTGGGTATTGTGTTGGTTGAATGAGATGAAAGAAAGAGCAAGCTATGTGGACCATTGTCCACATAGAGCAGTTTTCAAATAAATTTAATGTCGAAAGTACTGGTAATTATGCAATAGCAGTAATTTATTACTATGCTTAGTGATAGATTTAAAGATGTCATGCCGGTTTATCAACCAATGAGAAGAAAACCCAAAACCAATCTAAACTTGCACGCACAATTTTTCCTGCACTTTGATCAAGTTACATTAAATTGCTACGAGTTTGGATTGGTTCATTGTGCTATTTGCACATGCTGTGATTGGTTGAAGTAATTTCTTTGGCATTTCTTTTACGACACTTAATTGAAAATGGTTCTAATCAGACAAAACAAATTAATTAAAATCATTTTTTAGCCAAACTAAATTCTCCAATGTGAGATATCATAGTAAAATCTGCTATTGGAAAAACAATTAATATGAAATTATATGTCTACTGTACAACAAAGAAGCACGTGGCTGTTAAACATGGGCCCATTTTGAGAAGCGTCGATGATTAGCCTGTTTTTTTGACTTTGCAGCATTTTCAAACAGTTTACTTGCCATTGACCAAATAATAATATTTTTATTGTTATTGTATTTCTGTCTAAAAGGCCCCTTTTCTTTCAATGATTAGAATCATTTATAAGGTTGCCAGTATACAGCTATTCACAGTGGCTGGATGATTACAGAGCAAGATGGCGATCTATTGTCACTCTAGCAGAGGACATCCCATTGGTGGACGAACAAGCAATGAAAGATATGGTGAGCAAGAAACGACATCAACATCCGTCATCACAGTTTTTTGTTTGCCATTAGGGAGCTTAATATGTATGTGACCACATGACACTGATGGCACCAAGAATGGAACAAGACTGGTCATTGCTCTTAAAGCGACACTGTTTGGGGGTTAAAACTATGTTTAACTCAGATCTTTCTGCTTTGGTTCACACTAATATAATAGAAAGTATCATTAAAAGGTTAAAAAGATAAGCTATGGGGATTTTTTTCAAACCCTGTGTAAACTGGAAAAATTTCAAATTTCAATCCATTTCCACTGAACCTTCACCATAGCAAGCCACAAAAAATCTCTTCAGTGGACTCATTTCACTCTTGGAAAGATACAAAGTTGATTCTTTAGTTTTTAGCTGAAGGCCAAAAGTGTCCAGAACTGCACCTTTAAGGCCCGTTTCAAGCGTCGAACTTTACATGTGCCGAATCTAATGCAAATGAGCGAAAACAATAGATTTTTCTCATTTGCAGTAGATTCTGCACATGTAAAGTTCAACGTTTGAAACAGGCCTTAATTCCACAGGCAAATTTATCATTTGTGCTTGGTATATTTACTACTTATTTTAAAGAGCTAATTGTGAGCAGATGGAAAGTAACTTCGGAGAAGTCAGGGCCATTTAATCTCCTGGCACCAGTTCAAAGGCTGGATAACTCTATCCAGTGGATAAGTCACTATCTGCCAGTTTGAATCTCTGCAAAGATTTCAGTATTTGCCCACATAACTCTGAATATGCACACTATAGGCACATGTACAGGTATCTAGTTAAAAGGTGTGTAAGAAAATCATTACCAACGTTTAACGCAAAGTATATTTTATACTCTGGACAGTGTCAGACTTATCCATTGGATAAAGTCACATGTATCTGGTCCCGAAACTTTATGGCCATTTTTGGGTGTCAAAATTGTATCTCAAGAACAGACAGAATTTAAGTCGTCAAACTTCACAGTCATTTTGCTTTTCGTCACCTTGAAAACATGTTTAAAGATCAGCTTAATCCAAAACAAGCGGTTGACAGTTTCACAAGTGGCTTTTCGGGTCTGACAAGTTTTTGGGACTTTTGAGAAACTGGCCCCTCAGGTGCAACTCTTGTACAGTACAAAAAATGTCAAAACCCCTTATTTTATTTAACGTTGTGTTAAGGATGGTCTGTCTCCTGGTCATATTGAAGGCCTTCAGAATTTGGTTGATCCTGGAAGCATTAGCTGGACAAGAAATGAAGTTGACTTAGAGCAAGCCTCCAAAGCATCTTGTATCATCGCCTTGTGTGGTTGGCAAGGAAGGTAATAGTATTGGTTATTAATATTATGTAACAATTAATATGTTAATAATTAACTATAATTCATTAATGTTCCCAAAATCAATAATAATAATAATTTTTATTGTTGACTCATCATTATTAACGTGCTATTAGGACTTTATAGTTTAAGATTAACAGAATAACTTGAATAAGGTTTTCAACAAGACCACTTCAGCTTTATGCTGTCTTCTTGAAGACCTCATTGTATGTCTTTCTATTAGCAGTTCATGACTCAGGACAATTGTTTTGTTAATCTTTGTTATCAAACTGAGATCTTCTTTAACCACCTTTTCATAGCTTGCTTCTGTGGTTGTAAGCCAGGCTGTCGGATGGTAACCATAAACCTCTGACAATAATAGTTCCTAATAGAAGGCACATTTCACTCAGTAATTGCTGCTCCAGTTTGTTGTCTATTGTCTTATGGATAAGAAAGCCTTAATGGCTTCTGCTGTCCTCATAATGGTTATTAGGGAGCTTAAGCAAGTGCGTTTTTGAGGTGCGGACGGCAACCAGAAGTAGGCTGTTTTCCCTTTGAACTTGTGTTCACACAACCACATTTACAATGCTAAGTATCTTTTCTCCATTAGAGATGACTAGTACAAAAATCTGGGAGACACCATTGCCCTGTCACATGAAATGTTCTCTTCCGGTTGCTGTCCGCTTCTCAAAAATGCACATGCTTAAGCTCCCTATGGTTTCACTCTGGAGGTTGTCCAAGACAAGCAGACAGCAGTTTCTTCAATCTTTTCTTCTTATTCCTGGAATAGTCCCACCTACATTTTTTATTCATAGTGCTGCCAGTGATCCCGACGTAAAAACCTTATCCTGCTCCTTGTGCCGCCGTGAATTGGGTGTATGGAATTTTTTCTCACTCGCGCACATCCCAAATGATCAGGAAGATGGTACCTTACATGAAGCTCCACCATATCTTGACACTGGGCAAATATTTGCTGACGACAGGAGTGCAAGAAAAATCATTGAACAGGAAGAGTGTTGTTGTGCTACTGGCGACGGGAAAGAGGACGATTCTACTGAGGCTGAGAAAGGTAATCAAGGAGAACCAATGGAGGAAACTTCATATCAAAGCACTGATAAGACCGCGACACAGGGCAGCTCAATGGATTACTATAATTTTGTGGAAACTGCTGGTGCAAA
>NC_090875.1:22528945-22531445 GCF_036669935.1 Montipora foliosa
GGAATGGATAGTGTATCTGGTACTCTTGACGCATAACCTATCCACATGAACATAAGTTGCTGAAGGCCTTCGGGTCGTTTCGTCCCATAGCCTCTTCTGAGCGAAACGACCCTGACCTAAACATACTCATCTTTTTGTTAGTGACTTCTTTTTCGTATTCTAGACTCGGTCAATTTTCCAGCACGAAGACTAATACCAACCACCACTCCACCATAATGTCATCGATTATTCCAACCTCCTGTTTCACTGGACCGTTACAGAACACAGCTCTGTTGTGATTGGATTGGGCTCCATTCTTGTATAATTTGTTGTGCCCATTGTTTTCTGAACTAATCACGAGAGCCGTTGTCATAGCAGCGTCCTGACCCCGGCTAGATATAAGAGTTGTAGGCAGCGCCCCTATCTATGTTGATTCCAAGATAAATTTTCTTGGAAATATATTCCAATTACCAAAAGAGGCCTTTTTTGTTTTGTAATATATATTGCGGCCCCCTGAGGATAAATTTTGTTTAATTCTTAAAGGGGCTAGGTCACGCTATTTTAGGTAATTTTGTTTCATTTTGTTAATTATGAGCTCTAAACGTCAAATTGGCAGAGCAAGAGTCTTTCATTTGCAAAATCACGGCCACATAACAACTGAGAATGATTTTCCAGCTTTATAAATGACATTTTGATATAGATTGATATAAATTTGAAAAAAGGTGGGCCGACGTTTTTCAAATTTACCCAAATTCAATCCACTTCAATCCTCTCCAGTTTTGTCCATCCATGTCCCTTCTTGGCTTCCCTGTGTTTTGTTAGAGTTCTTCTATAGTTTTGAACAGTTATTTTGATATTTTAGTTAATTCTATGACCATTCGATCAGCGCTGAAATTGCCAAAAACTTGCGTGACCTAGCCCCTTTAATTGACCTATAAGAGCGTGCGCTATACACGTCTTTTAGTCATGAAAGGGAAAAGTGGTCGTCTTATTTATCTGGACAATTAAAGCAGTTATCTCTTATAGACACCTGGAAAATTCAGGTGGTTCAAACCCATGACATCTGCGATGCCGGTGCAATGCTGGTGCAATGCTGGTGCAATGCTGGTGCAATGCTCTATCAACTGAGCTATGAAGCCACTCAGTTGGGAGCAGGTCAATTTCTTGGGCGGTGTTCCCGTTGCGCCGGCATTGGAGAGGTCAGGGGCCCGTTTCTCGAAAGTCCCGATAACTTTTCGGGCTCGAAAAGCCATTTGAGAAAACTGCCAACCGCTTGTTTTGGAAAGCGGATCTTGTAACATGTTATCAAGGTAACACAAAGGAAAAAGGAGTGTGAAATCCTCTCCGTTCTTGAGATATAAATGGAATTATGACACCCGAAAATGTCCCGTAAAGTTTCGGGACGTTCGAGAAACGGGTCCAAGGTTCGAATCCCGTTGAAGGCAACTGAATGCTGCTCAAATTGTTGAGTGCGAGGATCTCCTGTCGTCTAGAACCCGCGCTTCAGAAAAATACATCCTTTTTAGTCTTGCATGTACCTACTTTTCTTTCTTTTTTTTTTTTTTGCAACAGACTCCTCCACAAGATGCTTGGAAAACAGTAAGAAAACTACTTAGCGATTGTTATTCGCCGGTGGCTCAACCCTAGACAAACAGGAAGGGTGTTGAAAGATTTCAGTTTCAACCGGAAGAATTCGATACGTGACCAGCGTAAGAGATGTCGCACGCGTTCAATGACACGTGACAAGTCACTTGGAGCTTAAGTGACGTTTTTAAATTTAACAGCTCGCATTTTTATATTGGCACGAATATTCAGGCCGTCTCGGTCTTTGACATTATTTAAAGGATTCCATATCGCAAATAGTCAAGGTTATTCTTACGTGATGGAGCATTTAAACAACCAGAACGGGACTAAAGCGCTTTGGTAAAGTTGAGCTTTAAACTTAAGCCGAAGTAGTGAAGATTTTTATCCAATTACATAAGACACTTGCAATTTGTTACGGCCTGCCAATCACAAGAAACGGTGAGAAAGAAATGAGCCAACCAGGACTCGAGTCTAAAGCAGTTGTTCGAGTGCGCGGGAAATCCCGCAAGCGGCCCTTGAAAGAACGAGGAATGTTTTTAGGGTCAATTACGTCTTCCCGTAAAGTGATCACACATTTTAGCGATTTTTAATTGAGTTCTCCATTGAGTATCGGGGCCAAAACCAAAATTATCACAATGACCAATTGAGTCATGCACGAAATGCCGTGAACCAATAGATTTCGCAGCTAGTGTATGAAGTTGCTCGAAGCCCGGAAAATTGTGCGCTTGCAAGGTGCGATTTTTTTTGCGTTTACTCTTATTGGTAGAAAAGGTGAGACGCGATTTTAAAGCCAAATCACGAAGTGTAGTAGTGAAAAACCCATAGCAACTTCTCTCTTACTTTCATTACTCAATTAAAAGCCGCTGTAAAGGGCGACAGAAGTAGATCAACGAGAACCAGTTGTTACACGTATGTTTTAAATGACTTTGAGAGCGTG
>NC_090875.1:22533945-22551445 GCF_036669935.1 Montipora foliosa
GACCTACTGACACAATCTGGGCAAGTTTTGAAAGCTAAAGCCTTCAATCGATGCGTTATTTTGCTGGTAGGACTGGGTGGCCCGACACTTATGAAAAAAACTATGAAATGAGAATCGGGAGTCTTCCCTTGTCATGGAATGGCAGAATTACCCAGAATTTCTTTTTGGGCATGAGCCAGGCAACTTAAGAAGCACGAGACTGGCCCTCATCGAATGGCTGAAGCGCGGCCAGAGGAAATGATTTCTAGCCAGATACTCAGGAGCGCAGGAGTAGTCCTGGTGTGTGCTCTTAACTTAGATTTTGGATTTCAGAACAAGTTTTTATCATAGAAAATTCGCGACAAAGTTGTGCTTTCATTTCGCTGTAATTCTCGTGTCAAAGAAACGGTGTAATAATGTAAATAAGAGTATAACGATATTTATATTTGCAGATTACCTGTCCTCTTACTACCAAAGTCAAGCTCTACATCTCTATGCAATAAGCGCATTCAAAATTTCCTCGTATCACTTGATAAAAGTATGTTTTTTTTTTGGTTTTGTTTTGTTTTTCTACTTTTTTTTTTTCAAAAAAAAGGGTTTTTCTGCTATATGAAAAATACGTTTTCTCTCCCGTCCCCTTCTTATGCATGATATTTGCGGAAATTACATTCTGTTCCTCAATAAACCTGGAACAACCAGTTATGGTCTTAGTTCTCTTTTTTCTTACGTATCAGCTAAGTTGCGGAATGCGCTACCTGATTTAATCCGTACCTATGAGTTTACTGATTTTAAAAGAGAATACAGGGCCGCATTTTGTACAGCGGCTTTTCTTTTTAATGAATATATCTTAAATATTATGTATTTAGTAGGTATCTGTATATGCTATGTATTTTAGCTGTAAATGTAATGTCTCGAAGTTATTAGCTCCTGTAGTTCTTCGCAAAAAGCATATGACTGTATGTATGCTACCTTTAGCAGGGCGCATGCGCACACTTTGTAATCTGCGACTTCAGTGCTTACCATATGAAACAGAAATGACTTTTGCCTTGAATATATAAGCCATCGAATTCTTACGTTAAACTGACAAGGGCGGTTTGGAGCTGTGAGTAGGCGTGGGATTTGTCACATATGGTTTAGGGGCCGACATATCTCTCCCTCAATGCCGTACCGGGAGGCAAGGTCGGAAGCAGAAAGCAGCGAAGGGCCAACTGCGTCCAAAAGCGATCGCACGGGCCGAAATCCCGGGATGACTCGTTTGGTACGACGCTCCAGCGCCGGTGTCTGGAGGTACTGCGTTTTTCTCTCTTGTTCAAACATTCCGTCAGCGCATGCGCAAATGTTCAGGCTCTTCGATACCTAGCCTACCAAAAAACATTAACATGCTGGTTTTTTTTTTTTTTCTAACCAGCAATTGACATTTCAGTTGATTTTATAGGCATAAACGTAACGTAAGAACCTTGCGTGTCCGCTCTTGTCTCAGACAGAGGCGAGAGATGGTTTCATGCAGACTGGGACGCCTAAAAGGCTTTGTTGTAAACATGGCGGTTCACCAGTGAAGTTGTCTCTCTGGCCTTTCTGTGGACGAATTCCAGGACCTACTGACACAATCTGGGCAAGTTTTGAAAGCTAAAGCCTTCAATCGATGCGTTATTTTGCTGGTAGGACTGGGTGGCCCGACACTTATGAAAAAAACTATGAAATAAGAATCGGGAGTCTTCCCTTGTCATGGAATGGCAGAATTACCCAGAATTCTTTTTGGGCATGAGCCAGGCAACTTAAGAAGCACGAGACTTGCCCTCATCGAATGGCTGAAGCGCGGCCAGAGGAAATGATTTCTAGCCAGATACTCAGGAGCGCAGGAGTAGTCCTGGTGTGTGCTCTTAACTTAGATTTTGGATTTCACAACAAGTTTTTATCATAGAAAATTCGCGACAAAGTTGTGCTTTCATTTCGCTGTAATTCTCGTGTCAAAGAAACGGTGTAATAATGTAAATAAGAGAATAACGATATTTATATTTGCAGATTACCTGTCCTCTTACTACCAAAGTCAAGCTCTACATCTCTATGCAATAAGCGCATTCAAAATTTCCTCGTATCACTTGATAAAAGTATGTTTTTTTTTTGGTTTTGTTTTGTTTTTCTACTTTTTTTTTTTCAAAAAAAAGGGTTTTTCTGCTATATGAAAAATACGTTTTCTCTCCCGTCCCCTTCTTATGCATGATATTTGCGGAAATTACATTCTGTTCCTCAATAAACCTGGAACAACCAGTTATGGTCTTAGTTCTCTTTTTTCTTACGTATCAGCTAAGTTGCGGAATGCGCTACCTGATTTAATCCGTACCTATGAGTTTACTGATTTTAAAAGAGAATACAGGGCCGCATTTTGTACAGCGGCTTTTCTTTTTAATGAATATATCTTAAATATTATGTATTTAGTAGGTATCTGTATATGCTATGTATTTTAGCTGTAAATGTAATGTCTCGAAGTTATTAGCTCCTGTAGTTCTTCGCAAAAAGCATATGACTGTATGTATGCTACCTTTAGCAGGGCGCATGCGCACACTTTGTAATCTGCGACTTCAGTGCTTACCATATGAAACAGAAATGACTTTTGCCTTGAATATATAAGCCATCGAATTCTTACGTTAAACTGACAAGGGCGGTTTGGAGCTGTGAGTAGGCGTGGGATTTGTCACATATGGTTTAGGGGCCGACATATCTCTCCCTCAATGCCGTACCGGGAGGCAAGGTCGGTATCAGAAAGCAGCGAAGGGCCAACTGCGTCCAAAAGCGATCGCACGGGCCGAAATCCCGGGATGACTCGTTTGGTACGACGCTCCAGCGCCGGTGTCTGGAGGTACTGCGTTTTTCTCTCTTGTTCAAACATTCCGTCAGCGCATGCGCAAATGTTCAGGCTCTTCGATACCTAGCCTACCAAAAAACATTAACATGCTGGTTTTTTTTTTTTTCTAACCAGCAATTGACATTTCAGTTGATTTTATAGGCATAAACGTAACGTAAGAACCTTGCGTGTCCGCTCTTGTCTCAGACAGAGGCGAGAGATGGTTTCATGCAGACTGGGACGCCTAAAAGGCTTTGTTGTAAACATGGCGGTTCACCAGTGAAGTTGTCTCTCTGGCCTTTCTGTGGACGAATTCCAGGACCTACTGACACAATCTGGGCAAGTTTTGAAAGCTAAAGCCTTCAATCGATGCGTTATTTTGCTGGTAGGACTGGGTGGCCCGACACTTATGAAAAAAACTATGAAATAAGAATCGGGAGTCTTCCCTTGTCATGGAATGGCAGAATTACCCAGAATTCTTTTTGGGCATGAGCCAGGCAACTTAAGAAGCACGAGACTGGCCCTCATCGAATGGCTGAAGCGCGGCCAGAGGAAATGATTTCTAGCCAGATACTCAGGAGCGCAGGAGTAGTCCTGGTGTGTGCTCTTAACTTAGATTTTGGATTTCACAACAAGTTTTTATCATAGAAAATTCGCGACAAAGTTGTGCTCTCATTTCGCTGTAATTCTCGTGTCAAAGAAACGGTGTAATAATGTAAATAAGAGAATAACGATATTTATATTTGCAGATTACCTGTCCTCTTACTACCAAAGTCAAGCTCTACATCTCTATGCAATAAGCGCATTCAAAATTTCCTAGTATCACTTGATAAAAGTATGTTTTTTTTTTGTTTTGTTTTGTTTTTCTACTTTTTTTTTTTCAAAAAAAAGGGTTTTTCTGCTATATGAAAAATACGTTTTCTCTCCCGTCCCCTTCTTATGCATGATATTTGCGGAAATTACATTCTGTTCCTCAATAAACCTGGAACAACCAGTTATGGTCTTAGTTCTCTTTTTTCTTACGTATCAGCTAAGTTGCGGAATGCGCTACCTGATTTAATCCGTACCTATGAGTTTACTGATTTTAAAAGAGAATACAGGGCCGCATTTTGTACAGCGGCTTTTCTTTTTAATGAATATATCTTAAATATTATGTATTTAGTAGGTATCTGTATATGCTATGTATTTTAGCTGTAAATGTAATGTCTCGAAGTTATTAGCTCCTGTAGTTCTTCGGAAAAAGCATATGACTGTATGTATGCTACCTTTAGCAGGGCGCATGCGCACACTTTGTAATCTGCGACTTCAGTGCTTACCATATGAAACAGAAATGACTTTTGCCTTGAATATATAAGCCATCGAATTCTTACGTTAAACTGACAAGGGCGGTTTGGAGCTGTGAGTAGGCGTGGGATTTGTCACATATGGTTTAGCGGCCAACATATCTCTCCCTCAATGCCGTACCGGGAGGCAAGGTCGGTAGCAGAAAGCAGCCAAGGGCCAACTGCGTCCAAAAGCGATCGCACGGGCCGAAATCCCGGGATGACTCGTTTGGTACGACGCTCCAGCGCCGGTGTCTGGAGGTACTGCGTTTTTCTCTCTTGTTCAAACATTCCGTCAGCGCATGCGCAAATGTTCAGGCTCTTCGATACCTAGCCTACCAAAAAACATTAACATGCTGGTTTTTTTTTTTTTTCTAACCAGCAATTGACATTTCAGTTGATTTTATAGGCATAAACGTAACGTAAGAACCTTGCGTGTCCGCTCTTGTCTCAGACAGAGGCGAGAGATGGTTTCATGCAGACTGGGACGCCTAAAAGGCTTTGTTGTAAACATGGCGGGTCACCAGTGAAGTTGTCTCTCTGGCCTTTCTGTGGACGAATTCCAGGAACTACTGACACAATCTGGGCAAGTTTTGAAAGCTAAAGCCTTTAATCGGATCGTTATTTTGCTGGTAGGACTGGGTGGCCCGACACTTATGAAAAAAACTATGAAATGAGAATCGGGAGTCTTCCCTTGTCATGGAATGGCAGAATTACCCAGAATTCTTTTTGGGCATGAGCCAGGCAACTTAAGAAGCACGAGACTGGCCCTCATCGAATGGCTGAAGCGCGGCCAGAGGAAATGATTTCTAGCCAGATACTCAGGAGCGCAGGAGTAGTCCTGGTGTGTGCTCTTAACTTAGATTTTGGATTTCAGAACAAGTTTTTATCATAGAAAATTCGCGACAAAGTTGTGCTTTCATTTCGCTGTAATTCTCGTGTCAAAGAAACGGTGTAATAATGTAAATAAGAGAATAACGATATTTATATTTGCAGATTACCTGTCCTCTTACTACCAAAGTCAAGCTCTACATCTGTATGCAATAAGCGCATTCAAAATTTCCTCGTATCACTTGATAAAAGGATGTTTTTTTTTTGTTTTGCTTTGTTTTTCTACTTTTTTTTTTTCAAAAAAAAGGGTTTTTCTGCTATATGAAAAATACGTTTTCTCTCCCGTCCCCTTCTTATGCATGATATTTGCGGAAATTACATTCTGTTCCTCAATAAACCTGGAACAACCAGTTATGGTCTTAGTTCTCTTTTTTCTTACGTATCAGCTAAGTTGCGGAATGCGCTACCTGATTTAATCCGTACCTATGAGTTTACTGATTTTAAAAGAGAATACAGGGCCGCATTTTGTACAGCGGCTTTTCTTTTTAATGAATATATCTTAAATATTATGTATTTAGTAGGTATCTGTATATGCTATGTATTTTAGCTGTAAATGTAATGTCTCGAAGTTATTAGCTCCTGTAGTTCTTCGGAAAAAGCATATGACTGTATGTATGCTACCTTTAGCAGGGCGCATGCGCACACTTTGTAATCTGCGACTTCAGTGCTTACCATATGAAACAGAAATGACTTTTGCCTTGAATATATAAGCCATCGAATTCTTACGTTAAACTGACAAGGGCGGTTTGGAGCTGTGAGTAGGCGTGGGATTTGTCACATATGGTTTAGGGGCCGACATATCTCTCCCTCAATGCCGTACCGGGAGGCAAGGTCGGTAGCAGAAAGCAGCGAAGGGCCAACTGCGTCCAAAAGCGATCTCGCACGGGCCGAAATCCCGGGATGACTCGTTTGGTACGACGCTCCAGCGCCGGTGTCTGGAGGTACTGCGTTTTTCTCTCTTGTTCAAACATTCCGTCAGCGCATGCGCAAATGTTCAGGCTCTTCGATACCTAGCCTACCAAAAAACATTAACATGCTGGTTTTTTTTTTTTTTTCTAACCAGCAATTGACATTTCAGTTGATTTTATAGGCATAAACGTAACGTAAGAACCTTGCGTGTCCGCTCTTGTCTCAGACAGAGGCGAGAGATGGTTTCATGCAGACTGGGACGCCTAAAAGGCTTTGTTGTAAACATGGCGGTTCACCAGTGAAGTTGTCTCTCTGGCCTTTCTGTGGACGAATTCCAGGACCTACTGACACAATCTGGGCAAGTTTTGAAAGCTAAAGCCTTCAATCGATGCGTTATTTTGCTGGTAGGACTGGGTGGCCCGACACTTATGAAAAAAACTATGAAATGAGAATCGGGAGTCTTCCCTTGTCATGGAATGGCAGAATTACCCAGAATTCTTTTTGGGCATGAGCCAGGCAACTTAAGAAGCACGAGACTTGCCCTCATCGAATGGCTGAAGTGCGGCCAGAGGAAATGATTTCTAGCCAGATACTCAGGAGCGCAGGAGTAGTCCTGGTGTGTGCTCTTAACTTAGATTTTGGATTTCAGAACAAGTTTTTATCATAGAAAATTCGCGACAAAGTTGTGCTTTCATTTCGCTGTAATTCTCGTGTCAAAGAAACGGTGTAATAATGTAAATAAGAGAATAACGATATTTATATTTGCAGATTACCTGTCCTCTTACTACCAAAGTCATGCTCTACATCTCTATGCAATAAGCGCATTCAAAATTTCCTCGTATCACTTGATAAAAGTATGTTTTTTTTTTGGTTTTGTTTTGTTTTTCTACTTTTTTTTTTTCAAAAAAAAGGGTTTTTCTGCTATATGAAAAATACGTTTTCTCTCCCGTCCCCTTCTTATGCATGATATTTGCGGAAATTACATTCTGTTCCTCAATAAACCTGGAACAACCAGTTATGGTCTTAGTTCTCTTTTTTCTTACGTATCAGCTAAGTTGCGGAATGCGCTACCTGATTTAATCCGTACCTATGAGTTTACTGATTTTAAAAGAGAATACAGGGCCGCATTTTGTACAGCGGCTTTTCTTTTTAATGAATATATCTTAAATATTATGTATTTAGTAGGTATCTGTATATGCTATGTATTTTAGCTGTAAATGTAATGTCTCGAAGTTATTAGCTCCTGTAGTTCTTCGCAAAAAGCATATGACTGTATGTATGCTACCTTTAGCAGGGCGCATGCGCACACTTTGTAATCTGCGACTTCAGTGCTTACCATATGAAACAGAAATGACTTTTGCCTTGAATATATAAGCCATCGAATTCTTACGTTAAACTGACAAGGGCGGTTTGGAGCTGTGAGTAGGCGTGGGATTTGTCACATATGGTTTAGGGGCCGACATATCAATCCCTCAATGCCGTACCGGGAGGCAAGGTCGGTAGCAGAAAGCAGCGAAGGGCCAACTGCGTCCAAAAGCGATCGCACGGGCCGAAATCCCGGGATGACTCGTTTGGTACGACGCTCCAGCGCCGGTGTCTGGAGGTACTGCGTTTTTCTCTCTTGTTCAAACATTCCGTCAGCGCATGCGCAAATGTTCAGGCTCTTCGATACCTAGCCTACCAAAAAACATTAACATGCTGGTTTTTTTTTTTTTCTAACCAGCAATTGACATTTCAGTTGATTTTATAGGCATAAACGTAACGTAAGAACCTTGCGTGTCCGCTCTTGTCTCAGACAGAGGCGAGAGATGGTTTCATGCAGACTGGGACGCCTAAAAGGCTTTGTTGTAAACATGGCGGTTCACCAGTGAAGTTGTCTCTCTGGCCTTTCTGTGGACGAATTCCAGGACCTACTGACACAATCTGGGCAAGTTTTGAAAGCTAAAGCCTTCAATCGATGCGTTATTTTGCTGGTAGGACTGGGTGGCCCGACACTTATGAAAAAAACTATGAAATGAGAATCGGGAGTCTTCCCTTGTCATGGAATGGCAGAATTACCCAGAATTCTTTTTGGGCATGAGCCAGGCAACTTAAGAAGCACGAGACTTGCCCTCATCGAATGGCTGAGGCGCGGCCAGAGGAAATGATTTCTAGCCAGATACTCAGGAGCGCAGGAGTAGTCCTGGTGTGTGCTCTTAACTTAGATTTTGGATTTCACAACAAGTTTTTATCATAGAAAATTCGCGACAAAGTTGTGCTTTCATTTCGCTGTAATTCTCGTGTCAAACAAACGGTGTAATAATGTAAATAAGAGAATAACGATATTTATATTTGCAGATTACCTGTCCTCTTACTACCAAAGTCAAGCTCTACATCTCTATGCAATAAGCGCATTCAAAATTTCCTCGTATCACTTGATAAAAGTATGTTTTTTTTTTGTTTTGTTTTGTTTTTCTACTTTTTTTTTTTCAAAAAAAAGGGTTTTTCTGCTATATGAAAAATACGTTTTCTCTCCCGTCCCCTTCTTATGCATGATATTTGCGGAAATTACATTCTGTTCCTCAATAAACCTGGAACAACCAGTTATGGTCTTAGTTCTCTTTTTTCTTACGTATCAGCTAAGTTGCGGAATGCGCTACCTGATTTAATCCGTACCTATGAGTTTACTGATTTTAAAAGAGAATACAGGGCCGCATTTTGTACAGCGGCTTTTCTTTTTAATGAATATATCTTAAATATTATGTATTTAGTAGGTATCTGTATATGCTATGTATTTTAGCTGTAAATGTAATGTCTCGAAGTTATTAGCTCCTGTAGTTCTTCGCAAAAAGCATATGACTGTATGTATGCTACCTTTAGCAGGGCGCATGCGCACACTTTGTAATCTGCGACTTCAGTGCTTACCATATGAAACAGAAATGACTTTTGCCTTGAATATATAAGCCATCGAATTCTTACGTTAAACTGACAAGGGCGG
This sequence comes from Montipora foliosa, assembly GCF_036669935.1. Taxonomy (NCBI): domain Eukaryota; kingdom Metazoa; phylum Cnidaria; class Anthozoa; order Scleractinia; family Acroporidae; genus Montipora; species Montipora foliosa. Next base: position 22,542,866 of record NC_090875.1, read on the forward strand.
TTTGGAGCTGTGAGTAGGCGTGGGATTTGTCACATATGGTTTAGGGGCCAACATATCTCTCCCTCAATGCCGTACCGGGAGGCAAGGTCGGTAGCAGAAAGCAGCCAAGGGCCAACTGCGTCCAAAAGCGATCGCACGGGCCGAAATCCCGGGATGACTCGTTTGGTACGACGCTCCAGCGCCGGTGTCTGGAGGTACTGCGTTTTTCTCTCTTGTTCAAACATTCCGTCAGCGCATGCGCAAATGTTCAGGCTCTTCGATACCTAGCCTACCAAAAAACATTAACATGCTGGTTTTTTTTTTTTTTCTAACCAGCAATTGACATTTCTGTTGATTTTATAGGCATAAACGTAACGTAAGAACCTTGCGTGTCCGCTCTTGTCTCAGACAGAGGCGAGAGATGGTTTCATGCAGACTGGGACGCCTAAAAGGCTTTGTTGTAAACATGGCGGTTCACCAGTGAAGTTGTCTCTCTGGCCTTTCTGTGGACGAATTCCAGGACCTACTGACACAATCTGGGCAAGTTTTGAAAGCTAAAGCCTTCAATCGATGCGTTATTTTGCTGGTAGGACTGGGTGGCCCGACACTTATGAAAAAAACTATGAAATGAGAATCGGGAGTCTTCCCTTGTCATGGAATGGCAGAATTACCCAGAATTCTTTTTGGGCATGAGCCAGGCAACTTAAGAAGCACGAGACTTGCCCTCATCGAATGGCTGAAGCGCGGCCAGAGGAAATGATTTCTAGCCAGATACTCAGGAGCGCAGGAGTAGTCCTGGTGTGTGCTCTTAACTTAGATTTTGGATTTCAGAACAAGTTTTTATCATAGAAAATTCGCGACAAAGTTGTGCTTTCATTTCGCTGTAATTCTCGTGTCAAAGAAACGGTGTAATAATGTAAATAAGAGAATAACGATATTTATATTTGCAGATTACCTGTCCTCTTACTACCAAAGTCATGCTCTACATCTCTATGCAATAAGCGCATTCAAAATTTCCTCGTATCACTTGATAAAAGTATGTTTTTTTTTTGGTTTGTTTTGTTTTTCTACTTTTTTTTTTTCAAAAAAAAGGGTTTTTCTGCTATATGAAAAATACGTTTTCTCTCCCGTCCCCTTCTTATGCATGATATTTGCGGAAATTACATTCTGTTCCTCAATAAACCTGGAACAACCAGTTATGGTCTTAGTTCTCTTTTTTCTTACGTATCAGCTAAGTTGCGGAATGCGCTACCTGATTTAATCCGTACCTATGAGTTTACTGATTTTAAAAGAGAATACAGGGCCGCATTTTGTACAGCGGCTTTTCTTTTTAATGAATATATCTTAAATATTATGTATTTAGTAGGTATCTGTATATGCTATGTATTTTAGCTGTAAATGTAATGTCTCGAAGTTATTAGCTCCTGTAGTTCTTCGCAAAAAGCATATGACTGTATGTATGCTACCTTTAGCAGGGCGCATGCGCACACTTTGTAATCTGCGACTTCAGTGCTTACCATATGAAACAGAAATGACTTTTGCCTTGAATATATAAGCCATCGAATTCTTACGTTAAACTGACAAGGGCGGTTTGGAGCTGTGAGTAGGCGTGGGATTTGTCACATATGATTTAGGGGCCGACATATCAATCCCTCAATGCCGTACCGGGAGGCAAGGTCGGTAGCAGAAAGCAGCGAAGGGCCAACTGCGTCCAAAAGCGATCGCACGGGCCGAAATCCCGGGATGACTCGTTTGGTACGACGCTCCAGCGCCGGTGTCTGGAGGTACTGCGTTTTTCTCTCTTGTTCAAACATTCCGTCAGCGCATGCGCAAATGTTCAGGCTCTTCGATACCTAGCCTACCAAAAAACATTAACATGCTGGTTTTTTTTTTTTTCTAACCAGCAATTGACATTTCAGTTGATTTTATAGGCATAAACGTAACGTAAGAACCTTGCGTGTCCGCTCTTGTCTCAGACAGAGGCGAGAGATGGTTTCATGCAGACTGGGACGCCTAAAAGGCTTTGTTGTAAACATGGCGGTTCACCAGTGAAGTTGTCTCTCTGGCCTTTCTGTGGACGAATTCCAGGACCTACTGACACAATCTGGGCAAGTTTTGAAAGCTAAAGCCTTCAATCGATGCGTTATTTTGCTGGTAGGACTGGGTGGCCCGACACTTATGAAAAAAACTATGAAATGAGAATCGGGAGTCTTCCCTTGTCATGGAATGGCAGAATTACCCAGAATTCTTTTTGGGCATGAGCCAGGCAACTTAAGAAGCACGAGACTTGCCCTCATCGAATGGCTGAGGCGCGGCCAGAGGAAATGATTTCTAGCCAGATACTCAGGAGCGCAGGAGTAGTCCTGGTGTGTGCTCTTAACTTAGATTTTGGATTTCACAACAAGTTTTTATCATAGAAAATTCGCGACAAAGTTGTGCTTTCATTTCGCTGTAATTCTCGTGTCAAACAAACGGTGTAATAATGTAAATAAGAGAATAACGATATTTATATTTGCAGATTACCTGTCCTCTTACTACCAAAGTCAAGCTCTACATCTCTATGCAATAAGCGCATTCAAAATTTCCTCGTATCACTTGATAAAAGTATGTTTTTTTTTTGTTTTGTTTTGTTTTTCTACTTTTTTTTTTTCAAAAAAAAGGGTTTTTCTGCTATATGAAAAATACGTTTTCTCTCCCGTCCCCTTCTTATGCATGATATTTGCGGAAATTACATTCTGTTCCTCAATAAACCTGGAACAACCAGTTATGGTCTTAGTTCTCTTTTTTCTTACGTATCAGCTAAGTTGCGGAATGCGCTACCTGATTTAATCCGTACCTATGAGTTTACTGATTTTAAAAGAGAATACAGGGCCGCATTTTGTACAGCGGCTTTTCTTTTTAATGAATATATCTTAAATATTATGTATTTAGTAGGTATCTGTATATGCTATGTATTTTAGCTGTAAATGTAATGTCTCGAAGTTATTAGCTCCTATAGTTCTTCGCAAAAAGCATATGACTGTATGTATGCTACCTTTAGCAGGGCGCATGCGCACACTTTGTAATCTGCGACTTCAGTGCTTACCATATGAAACAGAAATGACTTTTGCCTTGAATATATAAGCCATCGAATTCTTACGTTAAACTGACAAGGGCGGTTTGGAGCTGTGAGTAGGCGTGGGATTTGTCACATATGGTTTAGGGGCCAACATATCTCTCCCTCAATGCCGTACCGGGAGGCAAGGTCGGTAGCAGAAAGCAGCCAAGGGCCAACTGCGTCCAAAAGCGATCGCACGGGCCGAAATCCCGGGATGACTCGTTTGGTACGACGCTCCAGCGCCGGTGTCTGGAGGTACTGCGTTTTTCTCTCTTGTTCAAACATTCCGTCAGCGCATGCGCAAATGTTCAGGCTCTTCGATACCTAGCCTACCAAAAAACATTAACATGCTGGTTTTTTTTTTTTTTCTAACCAGCAATTGACATTTCTGTTGATTTTATAGGCATAAACGTAACGTAAGAACCTTGCGTGTCCGCTCTTGTCTCAGACAGAGGCGAGAGATGGTTTCATGCAGACTGGGACGCCTAAAAGGCTTTGTTGTAAACATGGCGGTTCACCAGTGAAGTTGTCTCTCTGGCCTTTCTGTGGACGAATTCCAGGACCTACTGACACAATCTGGGCAAGTTTTGAAAGCTAAAGCCTTCAATCGATGCGTTATTTTGCTGGTAGGACTGGGTGGCCCGACACTTATGAAAAAAACTATGAAATGAGAATCGGGAGTCTTCCCTTGTCATGGAATGGCAGAATTACCCAGAATTCTTTTTGGGCATGAGCCAGGCAACTTAAGAAGCACGAGACTGGCCCTCATCGAATGGCTGAGGCGCGGCCAGAGGAAATGATTTCTAGCCAGATACTCAGGAGCGCAGGAGTAGTCCTGGTGTGTACTCTTAACTTAGATTTTGGATTTCACAACAAGTTTTTATCATAGAAAATTCGCGACAAAGTTGTGCTCTCATTTCGCTGTAATTCTCGTGTCAAACAAACGGTGTAATAATGTAAATAAGAGAATAACGATATTTATATTTGCAGATTACCTGTCCTCTTACTACCAAAGTCAAGCTCTACATCTCTATGCAATAAGCGCATTCAAAATTTCCTAGTATCACTTGATAAAAGTATGTTTTTTTTTTTGTTTTGTTTTGTTTTTCTACTTTTTTTTTTTCAAAAAAAAGGGTTTTTCTGCTATATGAAAAATACGTTTTCTCTCCCGTCCCCTTCTTATGCATGATATTTGCGGAAATTACATTCTGTTCCTCAATAAACCTGGAACAACCAGTTATGGTCTTAGTTCTCTTTTTTCTTACGTATCAGCTAAGTTGCGGAATGCGCTACCTGATTTAATCCGTACCTATGAGTTTACTGATTTTAAAAGAGAATACAGGGCCGCATTTTGTACAGCGGCTTTTCTTTTTAATGAATATATCTTAAATATTATGTATTTAGTAGGTATCTGTATATGCTATGTATTTTAGCTGTAAATGTAATGTCTCGAAGTTATTAGCTCCTGTAGTTCTTCGCAAAAAGCATATGACTGTATGTATGCTACCTTTAGCAGGGCGCATGCGCACACTTTGTAATCTGCGACTTCAGTGCTTACCATATGAAACAGAAATGACTTTTGCCTTGAATATATAAGCCATCGAATTCTTACGTTAAACTGACAAGGGCGGTTTGGAGCTGTGAGTAGGCGTGGGATTTGTCACATATGGTTTAGGGGCCAACATATCTCTCCCTCAATGCCGTACCGGGAGGCAAGGTCGGTAGCAGAAAGCAGCCAAGGGCCAACTGCGTCCAAAAGCGATCGCACGGGCCGAAATCCCGGGATGACTCGTTTGGTACGACGCTCCAGCGCCGGTGTCTGGAGGTACTGCGTTTTTCTCTCTTGTTCAAACATTCCGTCAGCGCATGCGCAAATGTTCAGGCTCTTCGATACCTAGTCTACCAAAAAACATTAACCTGCTGGTTTTTTTTTTTTTTTCTAACCAGCAATTGACATTTCAGTTGATTTTATAGGCATAAACGTAACGTAAGAACCTTGCGTGTCCGCTCTTGTCTGAGACAGAGGCGAGAGATGGTTTCATGCAGACTGGGACGCCTAAAAGGCTTTGTTGTAAACATGGCGGTTCACCAGTGAAGTTGTCTCTCTGGCCTTTCTGTGGACGAATTCCAGGACCTACTGACACAATCTGGGCAAGTTTTGAAAGCTAAAGCCTTCAATCGATGCGTTATTTTGCTGGTAGGACTGGGTGGCCCGACACTTATGAAAAAAACTATGAAATGAGAATCGGGAGTCTTTCCTTGTCTTGGAATGGCAAAATTACCCAGAATTCTTCTTGGGCATGAGCCAGGCAACTTAAGAAGCACGAGACTGGCCCTCATCGAATGGCTGAAGCGCGGCCAGAGGAAATGATTTCTAGCCAGATACTCAGGAGCGCAGGAGTAGTCCTGGTGTGTGCTCTTAACTTAGATTTTGGATTTCTGAACAAGTTTTTATCATAGAAAATTCGCGACAAAGTTGTGCTTTCATTTCGCTGTAATTCTCGTGTCAAAGAAACGGTGTAATAATGTAAATAAGAGAATAACGATATTTATATTTGCAGATTACCTGTCCTCTTACTACCAAAGTCAAGCTCTACATCTCTATGCAATAAAGGCATTCAAAATTTCCTCGTAACACTTGATAAAAGTATGTTTTTTTTTTGTTTTGTTTTGTTTTTCTGTTTTTTTTTTTTTTTTTTTCAAAAAAAAGGGTTTTTCTGCTACATGAGAAATACGTTTTGTCTCCCCTCCCCTTCTTATGCCTGATATTTGCGGAAATAACATTCTGTTCCTCAATAAACCTGGAACAACCAGTTATGGTCTTAGTTCTCTTTTTTCTTACGTATCAGCTAAGTTGCGGAATGCGCTACCTGATTTTATCCGTACCTATGAGTTTACTGATTTTAAAAGAGAATACAGGGCCGCATTTTGTACAGTGGCTTTTCTTTTTAATGAATTTATCTTAAATATTATGTATTTAGTAGGTATCTGTATCTGCTATGTATTTTAGCTGTAAATGTTATGTCTCGAAGTTATTAGCTCCTGTAGTTTTTCGGAAAAAGCATATGACTGTATGTATGCTACCTTTAGCAGGGCGCATGCGCACACTTTGTAATCTGCGACTTCAGTGCTTACCATATGAAACAGAAATGACTTTTGCCTTGAATATATAAGCCATCGAATTCTTACGTTAAACTGACAAGGGCGGTTTGGAGCTGTGAGTAGGCGTGGGATTTGTCACATACGGTTTAGGGGCCGACATATCTCTCCCTCAATGCCGTACCGGGAGGCAAGGTCGGTAGCAGAAAGCAGCCAAGGGCCAACTGCGTCCAAAAGCGATCGCACGGGCCGAAATCCCGGGATGACTCGTTTGGTACGACGCTCCAGCGCCGGTGTCTGGAGGTACTGCGTTTTTCTCTCCTGTTCAAACATTCCGTCAGCGCATGCGCAAATCTTTAGGCTCTTCTATACCTAGCCTACCAAAACACATTAACATGCTTGTTTTTTTTTTTTTTTTTCTAACAAGCAATTGACATTTCAGTTGATTTTATAGGCATAAACGTAACGTAAGAACCGTGCGTGTCCGCCCTTCTCTCAGACAGAGGCGAGAGATGGTTTCATGCAGACTGGGACGCCTAAAAGGCTTTGTTGTAAACATGGCGGTTCACCAGTGAAGTTGTCTCTCTGGCCTTTCTGTGGACGAATTCCAGGACCTACTGACACAATCTGGGCAAGTTTTGAAAGCTAAAGCCTTTAATCGATGCGTTATTTTTCTGGTAGGACTGGGTGGCCCGACACTTATGAAAAAAACTATGAAATGAGAATCGGGAGTCTTCCCTTGTCATGGAATGGCAGAATTACCCAGAATTCTTTTTGGGTATGAGCGAGGCAACTTAAGAAGCACGAGACTGGCCCTCATCGAATGGCTGAAGCGCCGCCAGAGGAAATGATTTGTAGCCAGATACTCAGGAGCGCAGGAGTAGTCCTGGTGTGTGCTCTTAACTTAGATTTTGGATTTCTGAACAAGTTTTTATCATAGAAAATTCGCGACAAAGTTGTGCTTTCATTTCGCTGTAATTCTCGTGTCAAAGAAACGGTGTAATAATGTAAATAAGAGAATAACGATATTTATATTTGCAGATTACTTGTCCTCTTACTACCAAAGTCAAGCTCTACATCTCTATGCAATAAGCGCATTCAATATTTCCTCGTATCACTTGATAAAAGTATGTTTTTTTTTTGTTTTGTTTTGTTTTTCTGCTTTTTTTTTTTTTCAAAAACAAGGGTTTTTCTGCTATATGAAAAATACGTTTTCCCTCCCGTCCCCTTCTTATGCATGATATTTGCGGAAATTACATTCTGTTCCTCAATAAACCTGGAACAACCAGTTATGGTCTTAGTTCTCTTTTTTCTTACGTATCAGCTAAGTTGCGGAATGCGCTACCTGATTTTTTTCGTACCTATGAGTTTACTGATTTTAAAAGAGAATACAGAGCCGCATTTTGTACAGCGGCTTTTCTTTTTAATGAATATATCTTAAATTTTATGTATTTAGTAGGTATCTGTATATGCTATGTATTTTAGCTGTAAATGTAATGTCTCGAAGTTATTAGCTCCTGTAGTTATTCGGAAAAAGCATATGACTGTATGTATGCTACCTTTAGCAGGGCGCATGCGCACACTTTGTATTCTGGGACTTTAGTGCTTACCATATGACACATAAAAGGACTTTTCTCTTGAATATATAAGCCATCTAATTCTTACGGTATATTGTCAAGGGCGGTTTGGAGCTGTGAGTAGGCGTGGGATTTGTCACATATGGTTTAGGGGCCGACATATCTCTCCCTCAATGCCGTACCGGAAGGCAAGGTCGGTAACAGAAAGCAGCGAAGGGGCAACTGCGTCCAAAAGCGATCGCACGGGCCGAAATCCCGGGATGACTCGTTTGATGCGACGCTCCAGCGCCTGTGTCTGGAGGTACTGCGTTTTTCTCTCTTGTTCAAACATTCCGTCAGCGCATGCGCAAATGTTCAGGCTCTTCGATACCTAGCCTAGCAAAAAACATTAACATGCTGGTTTTTTGTTTTATTTTTTTTTTCTAACCAGCAATTGACATTTCAGTTGATTTTATAGGCATAAACGTAAGAACCGTGCGTGTCCGCTCTTGTCTCAGACAGAGGCGAGAGATGGTTTCATGCAGACTGGGACGCCTAAAAGGCTTTGTTGTAGACATGGCGGTTCACGAGTGAAGTTGTCTCTCTGGCCTTTCTGTGGACGAATTCCAGGACCTACTGACACAATCTGGGCAAGTTTTGAAAGCTAAAGCCTTCAATCGATGCGTTATTTTGCTGGTAGGACTGGGTGGCCCGACACTTATGAAAAAAACTATGAAATGAGAATCGGGAGTCTTCCCTTGTCATGGAATGGCAGAATTACCCAGAATTCTTTTTGGGTATGAGCGAGGCAACTTAAGAAGCACGAGACTGGCCCTCATCGAATGGCTG
>NC_090875.1:22558945-22576445 GCF_036669935.1 Montipora foliosa
CGCACTGTTGTGACAACACTTCAAAATTTGACAATTTGGCCTGCATTCAACTCCTAGAGCTCACAGCATATGTGGGCTTTGTTGTGTGTAGGGTTTTCAGCCATTAGCATTTTGATGTTCTGCCAAAAACCTTTTTTAAAAAATCAACAAGAAGCTTATCTGAGCTGTCTGTAGGCTAGGCCAGGGTACATGTATTTCTTCCGTTTTAGTGTCATTGCTATTGTGACGATTAGGGATTATTAACCATGAAATGATATATGAAATGGATCATCAGTATTAATGGAGTTGTTATGATCACTTGTTTTGAATACCATAGAAGTGTCAATGTGACTATCAAATCTTCCCGTAACATTATTGTTGTTGTTGTTCAATAAGTGGATTCAGTTATTGTCCCAAATATCATAACCAAAGTTAATATCTAAATAATAGGTCTCTATGAAGGTGGAGTATGGAAGGTGAGGGTTGATTTACCAGAAAAATATCCGTTCAAGTCACCTTCTATAGGTAAGTTGATGTAATCGTGATCTTTGATTAATTTATGTTATCAAGTGCTGGGTTTAGGAGAGTTACACTTAGGAATCATCTAATACCTAACCCATATTTTGAGTCGTGTAGCAGCTCTCATACTAGTCATACTACCCTAACCAAAAAACTAAACAATTGGAACTATGACTTAGACTTAAACAATAGAGCTGCTAACAATACCTAACAATAGCAGGTTTGCGAGAGCTGCTACATTGCTGTTTAGTTTTTGGCTTGGGTAGCAATCGAACCAATTACATTTACATTACGAGAGCTGCTACATTACTGAATGTTTCATAAACATGTACCCATGCCATCAATGTGGCGCGGGTTCAATTCCTAGACTTGTGAGTTGAGTTTGTTTGTTCTCTACTTCTCTTTGAGAGGTTTTTCTCTGGGTACAAAAATTTGGTTTATCAACGGAGTTGATAATGTAAATTGACCACCGTACAGAGATTCTAAAAGCTGACGTTTCGAGCGTTAGCCCTTCGTCAGAGCAAATCCAATCTCTGGGTACTCTGGTTTTTCCTTTTCTCTAAAAGGAACTTACAATTTGATATTACCGTAATTTCCTGCCGATTACCCGCAGGTTGATTTTACGTAAAACAAGAGCCACTGCGGGTACAGTCTCCCGGATAGTGCCAATTAGAAGTGCCCCAGACCTAAATACAGTTGACAGTTATTATCCCATAGTACATTGTATGTTCCACCCATTACATTCTTTACCATGGCAACCAATGATTTTTTAACATTAGCATAGTAATAATAACACTTACAAGTACAACTTCTTCAAGAAAACTTTACCTTGGAATGCGTTACCTTCCTTTTTATTAGATTAGCCTTCCATGGATGCCTTTAAATCTGTCATAGTGGACTATCTTAGTATCATTGATTTCACACATTATATACTATATGTCTATTTTAGATATTTAATATATTTTTTATTGTTATGAAGAAATTTAAATAATTGTTTTGATAAGGACGCCCTGAATTGAGCGAGATGGAGAGTGGGAGTTAGAAAGATTGCTGACAAAGTGGGGTAAATCCAGCCACTCCTGTTTACGGGGATAAACCTGGATCAAAAGTGGATTGATTGATGATGATGATAGTTATGTTTGACTTTCACAGTGATGGAAAACTTTTGTGAATTATGATATATAAAATAAAATATTTATTATTATTATTATTATTATTATTGCTATTATTACATGTATGTAACTAGCCCTGTTGTGTCTGATTCAGCCTGGATCTATTTAAGGTATGACATTACATTTTGTTTTCAAGGTTTTATCAACAAGATTTTCCACCCAAACATAGATGAAGCGTGAGTATTTTGTTTCTTTAACACCAGGGCTGTCATTAGTTTGGGAGCAGATGTAACATTAAGATCTCATCCGTAACATGTAAATACATGGCCAAAGGCCATGTAAAGAAAGGCTCAAGGGGCCTGGAGACCATTAAATTTTCTCGAAAGTCCAGAAACTTAACGGGCTATTTTCGGGTATGACAATTTCATCTGTATATCAAGAATGGAGAGGATTTAAGTCGTCAAACTTGACAGTCATTTTGATTTTTGCTACCTTGAAAATGTGTTAAAAGATCAGCCTTCCAAAACAAGCGGATAGCAGTTTCACAAATGGCTTTTCCTGCCCGAAAAGTTTTCGGGACTTTTGAGAAACGGGCCCCTGAGCCCCTAGTCTGGGGGCTCCCCCAGAAAATTCTTAAAATTAGACCCTCGGAAATGCATTTTCCTGCACTGCAAGGTGCAAATTTATTTTCTCAATCAAAAAGTGATGAAAACAGGGCAAAAACATACTGTAAACTTCACAATGAATAAAGATAAACTAACCACGTGGAAATGGTCAGTGATCACAGAACTGTGAAAAATGGTCAGCGGAATCCCATTTATATCAAGTATGGTGTATTGATAATGAATTTTGTTGCTGAAAATGGTGTCGGAATCCAACAACGATTTATTGGGGATGTTCTCCAAAAGTTTTTTCGGGAAAATGTTTGGATTTTTACCAAAAATAGGTCTTAGAATGAGGAATACCGACAACACAAGGCAGCAATTATATTTTCTTTAGAAGGTAATTGTTCATAAATAAATTTAAATGTGTTTTGCTGCGTGAATATTCATTCTGCAGCAACCATCACCCGTAACATTGACTCGGCTCAGCTGTAACAGGTGTTGCGGGTTATGGGCCCTAATGACATCCCTGAACATCGACCTTTGTTAATTTTATTATTGAAGACAGGTAGTTCAAATAAATTTGTTGCTTCTAGTTCTGGTACAGTATGCCTTGATGTAATCAATCAAGCTTGGACAGCACTTTATGGTAGGTTCTGTGTTCCTTGATTGTTGACCTTGGTCACAATGAATATCTTTTGAAATTTTTCACATGATAACAATACAGGTGAATAGTTGTTTTGGTATGTAAAGATGATTTTAAGTCATTTATTCCTGCAATAATCACAATATTTTTGGGCACAAATCCCATGCGAGTTGCTCAGTGCTGAATAGTAAACAATTATTCCATAAGCGGGCATTGGACATGAAATGGTAAATAGCCAACGAGGTGCATAGCGCCTCGTTGGCTATAACCAGTCTCATATCCAATGAGACTAAATTCCTTAAACTCCAAAACTTTGAAAGTACGAACTACGGGCGAAAAAAGAGAGAAAATCCGAGCGAAATAAAAAAAAGAACTTGATGCAGTTGCAATGTTGTGTAATACTACCTGGTTGTCTGACAGATGCAGGCTCATCTCAAAAACATTTCTTACCTTTTCACGTACTTCTAAACATCAGAATTGGTCGAAACTTTCCACAAAAAGGTTTCTTTTTGCTTTATTCAGAGAGAAACTCTGCTTTCTGGCAAAAATTATTTTAGCTTAGCAAGGTTTCTAAAGCACAGTCGTTTGCCATATAAGGTCGAACTAAGGTATACATGTATGAGCTGATAACCAATCAGAGTATTACCCGAGGTTGAGAAGTTAATAACAAAGGATATTCGGAGTTTGAGCACGCCTTCAACGCTATACAGTGTTTAGTATATACTAGTCTAATAATATTTGTTGTAAATTGCTCTTGCTGTTGATTTCCTCATGTTTTAGTTGGATGGCAGCCTGAAGTGATTGTTATTTTCTCAGGAGGGGTAATGGTTTTGAGCCAAGGCCTGTATTTCTTCTGGTCTTAGATGAAAATCAGGGTTTAGAAGTTCAATGTGTACCCTGTACAGACCACATACTCTTTGGGTACCTCTATCAACTTTGCAGTGACTCAGATGATGCAGAGCCCATTGAGACACTAGGTCCTCTGCTAGCATCCTCTGGCAGTGTCCTAAAAAACATGCTTGAGGATCTAAACTGCAGAGAGTGATAATACCCGTCATGCTCCATGCCATGTACGTTAAATTCTTGTTGTTGTTCCCTCGTGTCCGTTGTTTTGGTGGAAAATATTGACTGGAAAAAGAGAAATTGTTACAATCGGAAAAAGCAATATTTTGTTGTGGTATGCGCGACTCCAGAACATCAACTTGTTTCTGTACTTTTTTTCAACTTTTGCTGTCTTATGAGTTGTACAATGTACAATCATAATTATGTATTAATTTAACCTTACTAGCAGTCTTCTATCCACATATTAACTAGTAAGAGGGAAAGACCTGGTCTGTTTTTCGGATAATGTTACAAGCTGTTTTGTAATAAGAAAATCCTGTTCAAAACTCTTTTTTTTGGCGGAGGAGTTTGTGATGCAATCAAAGGCTGGGATGAACCCAGCTTTTCCTCTTACTAGGTGGCTATAGCACAAAGGGCTGCATGTGTTTCTGACATTTTTTGTTGAAACCCATTGAAATTTTTTTAATTATGGTGTCACAATTTTAGGTTTTACCAATGGTTAAAACCTTTGTTAACCCATTGATCCCTGGGGTTCCCCATTGACGAGTAAAATCGTCTGGTGTTAGAGTAAAATACTAAGTATTGCCAGTTTGGGTATCAAAGGGCTAATGGGACAGTTTTCAGCGCGCACCGGCGGTTCAGTTGGTTGAGCGTCGGGCTGCCATGCGGAAGGTCGTGAGTTCAACGCTGTCCAGACCAACACTCAGGGTCTTAAAATAACTAGGGAGAAAGTGCTGCCTTTGTAATTACATGTACATCTGCACATGCTTAAGACTTTCAAGTCTTCTCGGATAAGGACTATAAACCGTAGGCCCTGTCTCACAACCTTTCAATGCTCACAACCCAGTGGACACAGTATTTGTAAAGAGTAGGGCATGCAGCTCCCGGTGTTGTGGTCAGGCCTCATTTCATTCATTCATGTGCTGCGTGAGATCGCTAATGGACTGATAGCGGCTGCCAGCGGCGCCTGTATATGCTGATGTCCGATCACTCCCATAGATCACGGTCTTGCTTGTAAAGCGCATTTGAATATGCCAATAGAAAATGCGCTACTTAAATTCATTACCAGTATCAGTACCAGTGAGTGGTAATGTAAAGAAATTTACTTTAAGTTTAGGTGCTTTTTGAAACAAGAGCTCCACTTTTATCACAACAACTTTATAATAGTGATAATAATGTTCGTCTTTTATGGATGGAGCACACAAGAGCAAATGTATTTCTTTCTTGTTTTTATAGATTTATCAAATATCTTTGAGTCATTTCTGCCGCAACTCTTGTCGTACCCAAACCCGGTGGATCCCCTTAATGGCGATGCTGCTGCTCTGTACATACACAAACCTGAGCAGTACAAGGCTAAAATCCAAGGTACATTATGATCTTTGATATTCAATATTTCCCCGAAAATCCTTGGTTTTTTTTTACTTCATGCCACTTTCTGTGTAGCTAACGAAATTGTAATTCAATTATCATTAGAATACATTAAAAAATATGCAACAGAAGATGTGCTGAAAGATCAGGAGGAAATGTCATCATCCAGTGAGAGCTCTATTAGTGACTTTTCAGAAGATGAGGCACAGGATATGGAGCTCTGACACAGCATGAGAATGTTTGTTAGTTATTAGGTTCACAAAATTAATAGCTCTTATTATTATTGTTATTATTATATTGAAGAAATAATTCAAGGTTGGGTTAAGTTTTGGTATCTTCTCCAGTGCTTAGGATTTTTATACTCTGCAATTACTCTGGTGGTGTTTGCATCACAATGAAAATTTAATTGATTACTACAGGTATGGCCTGATATTTTTGCTCAAGTTTTATTTCAGTTTTTTGTATTTGTTTAGGATGGATGCATTCACACTATAGGTTTTTTTGCCTTTTTGCTTATCTGTTTCTCGTATTTGGCTTAAGTTATGATCTGAACTTTTCAATCAAAATATCTTAAACTGGAATGACTATCAAAGGAAAAACACTTTTTACTCAAAGCAAAGTCACTAGCAATTTTTTTAGAAATACATGAATGGCAGTTAGAAGACATGAAACTTTCCCAGGTGTCACAGCAGGCCATACAGTAGGCAAAATTTGCATTATGATAATATTTAATATTTTGACACTTTAAAATTTCCATTTAACAGGACTTCTAATTTTTATCAGTTACATTTTAAGTCAGTTATGGTAGTGAGATACAAATTAACAGAATTTGAAACACAATTGATGCACATTAGTCTAAATCTCCTTTAAATGTGCTGAATTTTATATTTTAAATTTCAAAAAAAGTGAAATTAAATTTCTCCAATTTTTGCCCACTTCCATGGTTCATTATCGGTACTTGTGAGGGAAAATCTCCAATTTCTCATCCTTTTCTTTTTGTCAAATTGTTTTCCATACTTGTTGAAGAAGATGCCAGGACTTAACCAGTAAAGGTTATTAGGTACTAAGTCTTGCTATTGTACAATATCAGCCGAAACAATGTAAATTTGTACCTTAAAAATGTATTCATGAATGGCAGTATTGATAAACTACTAAGAAATTGACAAAAATAGTAGATTCTGGAAACCAAGTCTTTATGTGTAACAGTCATGTAGACTTGCCCTTTGATTTAACAAGTTTATTCCGGCATATTGCTCTTGAAATTGGTGATTTGCGGTATTCTCCCCAATCGACGAACTTCCCATTAAAAGATACAGACTTACCTTAACGTTATGGAATCTCTTAATTAGGCATGTGAAGTTGAAGTGTTATGATCCCCTAAACCTTAATATATATATATATATATATATTTTTTTTTTTTTTCCATAAAATTTTTCTCGAAATATCCTTAACCATTTACTGCGAGAATTAATGTATTCCTTGAGATTTAACTTTACAAAAAATATTTTCTAGCAGTTTGGAAGTGTAGATCCAACAAACTCCTGGTAAAATCATACTTGAGTTAAATTCCACACAATCAGTGCTGGCTTATCGACTACAAATTCCTGTTTTATAGCCTGCCATTTGTGAATATCATTCATTACAGAATGTTCAGGGAGATCTTTCCACAACGTCTCTCCGTGAATGTTTTGGATTTGTAAATTTTGTACAAAATGTTTGGTGGAGTGAAGCGCGTATATTTTGTTTGTGAGCTGTCATGTCACAAATATTGCTCGTTTAATTTAAGTCTGGCTTCATATAAGACACTTATAGAAAGCAGTTCACAGAGTGGTTTTAAATTGAAAATGGAAAGGGGTTACCAGATTACTTAAGTTATTTTTTCTGTGTGGTGATTGGCTTTAAAATATCACGCCATATTTTCATCCAATCAGAGACGAAGATGACCTAACTTGTGTGGGCGCGCTTATCCCGCGCTTCGCACAGGCTGCATTTCTTTGCTTTGTGTTATGATTGGTTAATTTGATTTTCTCTGTCTGTCTTGATTGGTTCAAGCGATAACTGCATTAATTGTAACTGCACTAGTGATGGTGTTATTGATGTATTTTTTAGTTGCGTGTTAGAATACACAATGTGAAGACTAGCATTATAAAGTCAGGGTTTTATCAGTAAGTTGGGATTGACAGACGAAAAAGATTGCATGCGTGGTATTTTTAGAGGTTACATGTACTTTAGTGCTCAACATGTACAGAGGCAATGTAATCAATGCAATAAAGTTAAAGATCTATAGGAAATTTAAAACACTTTAATATGAAAGTCTGCACATCCGCGGTACGCAACGTTTTTGAGACGCGGACGGCCACCGGACGTGAGCGGCTTGTCTTCAGACAAACACATTTATATTGCTAAGTATCTTTTCTCCATTAGAGATGATCAGTTTAAAAATCTGAGAGACACTGCTGTCCTGGCATCAGTCTCGATCCCAGAGCGCTTCTTTTTTGCGCATGACTGAGAGAGAAGAAGAGCTCTGTGGAATCCTGAAACAAAGTGTCCTCATTGTTGTGAAGAACAATGAAAAGCGTCTCTGATTGGTGCATTCATGTTAGTACTAGGAGTGAGCAGGCGCCGTAAGGTTCACATAGCCTATTTTTGGCTATAAAGGCCGGGACACACTAGGCGATAAGTCGCTGCGACACGTCGCGGGGACAAGTCGCCGCAACAAATCGCCTTGTGTGACACGGTTAATTTCATGAAAATCATTGTCGCTGCGGCAGAATTTTGTCGCCGCGATCAGTCGCACGAATTCAAACTGGTTTGAATTCGTGCGACTGAAAGCAGCGTTGTCGCATCGTGTGTACACTCCCGGCAACAAGTCGCTGCGACACAATATAAATTAACCAATGAGAGAGCGTCATATGGTCAGCCATATTGAATTAGAAAACTAGTTCACATTCCCTCTCATACGAGATCACTGCGTGTGCTCCGAACAGGCGTCGTGTCGCAGCGACTTGTTTTGCAAGTAGTACACGTGGAGCAACTTGTCGCAGAGACCTGTCGCTGCGACTTGTCGCCTAGTGTGTCCCGGCCTTAAGGACCCAACGGCGCATGTTTTCTTACATGGAGTTTCCCAAAGACCCGGGTCAAGCGCAGACAAGAAGAAAACAAAAAACCGAAAAGCAAAATGATTGTGGAGTTTGATTACTAAATTAACCTCACCATTTTTAAGATACAGAGGGAATTATGACTTTCGAAAAGGCCCGAAAAGTTCGGGGCTTTTGAAAAATCGGACCGATGACGAGGTCAAGTGCTTTACCAGAACACAGACAATGGACATGAAGTTCATTGAAGCACGATACAGTACGGTTCAGGGTAATGCGGCAGAAAGGTCTCTGTTTAACTGAAATATATTAGGGAACTTAAGCAACGGCGACGGCGACGAGAACGTCACAACTTTGCATATTTAGAGGGCAAAAACAATAGCTTTGCACGCACTGCACGTGCGTTTTTCACTTTTGTCCATTTCTTTGCCGTCGTGAGCAAAATAACAACGTGAAATAGTCAAATTTTAGGTTTTAAGGAGAACGTCAGCACTTGACGCTAAAGTTTCATTTTCTCCCCTAAATTAAGCGCCGTTCCGACCAATGTCATTTTTGAGGAACTACCACACCCTTGTCATATAAGAAGGGTTGACATGTTTACAAAGTGATTACAATGACGCGAATTTATATTTTGAGATGACGTTCTCGGTGCCGTCGCCGTCGTCGTTGCTTAAGTTCCCTATTGTTGGGTACACACGTGCTCTCAATGACGTATCCGCGTCCGTATCCATAGTAACAACCGCGGCTGCAACCTGGGACCGAATACCGCGCCTCTCGAGAAGCTCTTTGTAGCATCAAATGTTTATAATGTGTTGAAACTGTTTGCCCACCGCAGCAGTACATGTTGTTCAACAAAGAAGCAAACGTTGAAACAGTTTCCCCTGGCCTTAACGGAACATAATACTATATTACCGTATTCAAGTGTAATTTCCCTCGTACATGAAAAGGCTAATTTTCTTCAAATACATTTTATTTTGATAATACACAAATGTTGTATGCTGTTTTGCGCCCTGGGTGCCATAGGCGATTCCAAATCAACGGTCGAGGTTTTTTTCGTCCTCGACTGTTGATTTGGAATCGCTGAGCCTTCTCTCCGACCTTGTAAAAAAAATCGTCTGGTACCCAGGGTGGCTGTTTTGGGACAATGCGGCCCACTTGAAGTATTTTACAAGCTTATGAACAGCAGCAATTTCTACATGATAAGAAACATTTGAGCTTTCTTGTGCAATTAACCGGAATATATTGTTAAAGACGAGGCCAAATGACAATTTTTTTTACAAACATTACCGCATTCAAGTATTGGAAACAACGAATGGTTTATTTTTTGACGCCAATTCTTGAGTTCAACTATCATCAGTGATGAAAGCACACATTTTCAAGCGCTTAGCATTTTTTCCGAATTCTTTATTAGTTGGATTAATTTTTCGTGTTTGTTGTAATTGGCTATAAAACAACGACAGCCTAAAGCAACTACACTTTTTACAACGTCTGCCTTTCTTTTAAAAGTGGATTATAGACGATGTCGATTTTTTAACACTCAATACCGAGATACACCAACAGGTTGTCGAGTATCTGAAGATTGCCTTCGCAGTCCACAAATACTTCATCCTCTTCATCTGAGACGTAGTAAGGAAGAACTCTTCGCATTAAGTGGAAGCGAATGTCGTCCACAACAGGAATGGAGTCAGTTTCTTGGCGCTCTCGCACTGAAGCTGCGTCTTCAAGGATCAGCGAATGAAATTCCTTGTTATCGATTATCTGGAGAAGAACAAACAAGATTATTTTAAACTTCTGTTGAGTACAGAGTGTCCCTTCGGTGAAAAATACAGGTCCTTTGCTGGTGAGAACCGGTACATATCGGTTTTGTTTGGGTTAAAATTCCAGGGGCCGCGGCATACGTTTGAAAGTGGAGGGGGGAGGGCTTGGTTTTGGTATAATTCACGGAAGTGTGAGGAGAGAGGTTTAGGAGAAAAAAACACCGCAGTCGAAAAGTGTGTGTGGTGTGTGGGGGAGGGGGCTATAGCCCCCCCTAGGCCCTCCCTCTCCGCGGCCCCTGAATTCACTACTGTGACCACTTGATTAAATAGACTCAAGGGAAAGAATAGATGATGGACAAAAGTTCGCATTTAAAGAAACTTTGGTGCCGCTTTTTCCCGACTACGTGGTATTCTTTAGCTCGAGATTTGATTGGTTTATTCAGATATGTCCAGAAATGTCCCTAACAAGTTGCCCGCAGATTTCAATAAGCGTCACGAAGTGTCCCCTTACTCTTTCAAACATGTCTTGGAATACAAGAGCGGTTTTCAATTGAGTGTCGAAAGTAATTAGCGAATTGCTTTGGTTTTGCATTACTTCACTCAGTGATTGCTTCAAACTTCTCGCCGCATTTTTTCAACCAATCAGAAGTGAAACCAAAACCAATCGTGGCTCGCGCGTGCACGTTTTCCCGCGCTTTGGGTCGGCTACGTGTAATTACTTCGAGTTTTGATTGGTTTACTGGATTGTCTCCGTCCTTTTTGATTGGCCAAAGTAATTACTCTGGTTTTGGTTTTACGACACTCATTTGAAAACCGCTTTATACAGACAATTCACATCACAAAGTGTCCCCCAAATGCTGCTCCTCAACTGAGGATAAACTGATGCATTTACCCTGACCTAAAAAAAAAAAACCAACCCTTGCCCTTACCTTATTGTTAGAAATAGGTAGGAAATGCTTAGAATTAAAGGGCCACTTCGTGTTGGATATCAAAATTGGCCTTGCATCAAAGTACTCGCATTTCCGGAAGGTTTTAAACTTGTAAGGTAATGCTATCCAGGTGATCTGGTGACGTAATTCGGAGGACTGGGGAGAAAAATTTTAACGCTGTATCCCACAACCGCGCGCGGCCTTATTTTCGAATTCAACATGGCAGAGGCGAGGTTAGATCTCGTCGGGTCTACTTGAATGTTCATTCAGTAACAGAAAATGTGGGAGACACGGGATTATCTGTTATGTCTTGGCGATAGAAATACTGCAAGAAATTTGGGAACAACACGTAAGGCCGCGCGCGGTTGTGGGATACGGCGATAAAATTTTTCTTCCCAGTCCTCCAAATTACGTCACCAGATCACCTGGATGTTGAGATTTGTCATAGCAATTACTTGGCTCTGGCTTCCAAGACGGACTACTATAAAACAGTCTTTTCCTTACTTTTTCCAAATTTTTGCTCATAAATTCACAGCAGTCGACTTCAAGTTTTGGCAGATTGAAGAGGCGCGCAGTCCTTAACACGGTGACGACGTTGTCTGTGTCAAGGAGACTGGTTACTATGCGTGAACAGAGACGCTTCAAACCACTCAGCAAATATACATCAGAAAAACAGAGCACGCTGAAAACGTTTTCCTCCGTCACCTGAAAATAAATCTTTGTTAAAATAGTTGTTGTAAATAATTGTTTGAAACGGTGTCATCAGCGTATACACATAATATCGACACTTACTTCCACCTCTGCACCGCTACATTTTAATCCTTTAACACCGAGACAAAAACTACAACTAACAAGTAACGAAAAGTAGCGAAAAGGAAAAGTTTAGAAAATAACTTGATAAGAAATCAGTTGACTGGAGCCAATTTCACCCGATCGACTTGGATTTGAAACTCCGGCCGGTCCGCTTTAACGAGAAGGCAAATTTACAAAAAAAAAAAGAATTATTAATGAATTTTACCAGCATTTTTTACATATTGATTTTGTAACACGCTTTACCAATGCGTTATCTTGGTATATGTAGGCCACAACAGCTGCAAACACATCTGGCGGTACATCATTGAGGAAGACTTCCGCAACAGGTTCGTTAAATTCTTCTTTTCCAGGGGAAGATGGTTCGGAATGTTTGTATTCTAACAAGGCTCGAAAGTAATCACTTCTTCCGCAGAAGAACAACTGAGACAAAAAAAAAGATAACGAGTTTTTGATTATCATTCTCTTCAACTTCGAGCCAGGCTCTTACTTTTGTTACCTCCTCGTAAATGATAGGGAGCTTAGACTAACTAATCCATATTACCCCAGATACACGCCGATCTTATATTTCATTTGATCGCTATTCTAGGCAACCAGTCCATTGTCTCTGTTGTTTGTCAGCTTATATGTGTCCATTATTTTTTAACCAATCCCAAGAACCGTTGTAAGAGCTGAGTAGAGACCAATCCACGATCGCGAAGCCTTGGTCAACGTCATTCAAAAGTGACCAATAAGAGTGTGTTTTTTGTAAGCTCGATTAAAAGAAACAACGGATCATACATGGGCTGCTTACATGAAAGGAATCATGTCATCTCCCATCAGTTCACACATTAGGGAACTTAAGATTCTACGACGAGGACGAGAACGACTACGAGTTTTGACTGCCCGTTTTTAGCGAAAATACTACGGAAATTTATAACCCGTACGCTTAATCTTACTCTTTGTTAGCAGTATAGGTTGCTCAGTTATTCTTATCGCTGGCAATTGAGCCTTTTTGCTCATCCAAAATGCCAAAACTACTCCCGTTTTGTTTATTTGTTTTGATTCGACGACATTTTTGCAAAACCTCGCACTAACCAGATGATCTGATGACGTAATTCGGAGGACTGGGGAGAGCAATTTTAACGCCGTATCCCACAACCGTGCGCGGCCTTATTTTCGAATTCAACATTGCAGAGGCGAGCTTACATCTCGTCGGGTCAACTTGAATGTTCATTCAGTAGCAGGAAATGTGGTAGACACGGAATGATCTGTTGAGTTTTGGCGATGGAAATACTGCAGGGAGTTTGGAAACAACACCTAGGGCCGCGCGCGGTTGTGGGATACGGCGTTAAAATTTTTCTTCCCAGTCCTCCAAATTACGTCACCAGATCACCTGGAAAATGACGACGGCATCACGTTTTTCCCGCCAAAATGACGCTGGTTTGCGCGCGCACAATGTTGTCTAATGAGAAAATCTCGTTCTCGTACTAGAATCTAAAGCTCTCTAATAACCAGTGTTGAGGAAATAATACACATATAACATAATTACAACCTTATGACCGTAGAATCTGTAGTTTCCCACAATGAAGCAAACGTCAAAAAACGGAGGCGGATCCTCAGCGGAAAGTGGAACTAGTAAACAAAGAAAATATGAGTGCTGTCCTTGCTCGTGTTTAGGAAAGGGGCTCACATTCCCTTCGTCGCACGTGATTTTGGCTCTTTGATTTAACAAATAGATTCCATGTTGCAGTGCGTCTGCGCAGTAATAGATCACAGATGACGTCAACGTGCGGTAAAAACAAAAAAGCACATGAGGGGATAGCCGAGTGTGTCACTGATAATAAAGAATGAAATTTTTGTTATGTTGACGTATTAAAGCTATGCGTCTCTCCTCTGATAATGATGAGATCGTAGGTAAAAAACAAAACAATCAAAACGTGTGCATCATTGAGCTTATAATATAAAAAAATATAGGAAGAGCGATTTTCAAAATGAGTACGCGAGGTGCGCGGGAAAGAGATGGGGAGCTTTCTCTTCCACGCGCGCACGCGCGTTGGTACTCGAACGCTTGAAAAGCAGGCTAAGTCCATGGAGGAGACAGGTATTACGCGTTTGTAATAGAGGTGAACGTTTTTAAATAACTTAAACTTCCGGTGCACCGTAGAGCCAGCCCTTAAAGTGAAAGTCGTAACGTAGAATCGCCCAGCTCTGGCAGAACAGGAAGCGATAATATCCGAAAAGTCACCTTTTAAAGTGCCCATAACCCATTTTTACAAAGAGTTAATGCAATGTAAATCAGTTTGTGACGTAAAAACAGGAATAGACCCACTCCCATTCTAACTCGGTCGTGAACAAAAGATGCTTGGATTTTCGCAACTTTCGAAGCCTCTAAAATGGCAGGATTTGTTAGAAAAAGGAAAAGATAGCCGGGATGCGTTTCGAACGGGTGCAAAGATTCATTTTAGCGAAAAAAATATTTTGGGGTTACGGGCACTTTAAATCACTTCTGGTTACCGACGAAATTGAAAGTGTCTACTCAGTTTATATCACATTTAAGGTCCGTCCACCCTACAAAGTAAACAGGAAACGGAACTCACATCAGCGACGAACAGAGGTTAAACTCCTTTGATTACCTCCGTTAAGTTTGGTTTTGAGTGTGCATTAAGATCGCTTTTATAAACTTTACGAAATATGTACGAAACGCGACAAAAAGGTGTATGCATCAAAAAAAGAAAATTTTCTTTTGTTATAATGTGTACTTGTAACAAATTAAACAATGAACAAAAGAAATCACGTACCTTCAAAAAGGTCCAAGGATATTTCGAATGGAAACTGTTTTGGGAATTGCTGTGAAGACGAAAAGACAACATCCCATTCAAGATTGTAGTGAAAATGGTGAGAGCACTAGCCCTCCAGAAATTTGTGGCAGTGCAATTTACAGAATCCATTAAGCACACAACACATAAAATCACAATGGAAAATAGGATACCGCAGATGATTGTAATGCTAAGTTCAAAACGCAGGTGCAGGTTGTAAAGTATAGGTAACTGTTTTGTGTGCCAGTGGCACAAGACACCCAAATTCAAGTACTTCGTTTCTAAGGCATACCTGGGACATAAAAGGACTAGGGAGAGCAGCTTCCGCTAGACGCGCGAAAGCATCTTGTAAGGCAGAGGACTGGGACTCGGGTTCAATACTGACCACTGTTATGGATCTCTTTTTGGATGTTCCTGCAATAATTACAACAAAAATTAAAAAAACAAGACATGATCTCCTTGCCTCAAACACCACTCCTTTCTCAGAAAAAAAAGACTTGGTCCTTTTAACAATAAGAGTGACAAAAAATGACTTTCATATTGGTATAGCGATATTTCTCGTTACGTCACCCATTGTTATTAATATGCCAGCCAGAAGCTAATTGGCTGTTGAAACAATAACTTCTTTTGTTCCCTGGTTGGCAAATTTCAATATCAAAAGAAATGTGACGTCAATGTTTGTAGACAAGAAATATCGCTATTGCCGCAATTTCAAACGAACGTGCATGACGGGAAGGCTGTTTCGAAATGCAACCGCTCCGCAAAAGCCTCAACTGCATGCTTGTTTCCAGTATAGATCATATATCATATATCTTTATTTACCCTCGGATTTCAGTCCAACGCCAAGGTTACGAATGAAGCATGATGCTTCGAGAAACTAAGAATTTTACTTTAAATGGTCTCTTAAACGAGGTATTCTTAATTTAGCATACCAAACATTTGGATGCTGTTCAGTCGCATCTGTAGTTGATTCTCCAAATACTCCAGCTTACATTGCTTTGCCAAGCGAAGACAGTCATCAATTTGATCCATTGCGATATACAAGCGATCAGTATAGAGATATTGTAAAATTGCATTAAAAGCCCATGGTTTTACCTGAAAAAGAAAGTTCAAGTTATGACATTTTAAATTGAACGCTGCGTCATGAAATTGGTCGGCTTTTAGCGCAACTGGGAGCAATCTAGTTGAGAGAAAATTAGTTCACCTTTCTTGTACAGAAAAAAATATTAGTTTGGAACCCTCGAGTGGTCAGTATTCTCGGGGCTGACAAACAGAATTGCGGACTAGAGACGAGAATGGAGCATAATTTTTGGTGCGCATGCGTGGCTAGACTGTCCTTCTTACCAGTTTGTGCTTCAGTTCAATTATCGAACGATCACGCCACTTTCTCGTGAACTTGTGTGCAAAGTATGACGAACGAGCAGAGAGTACCATGCGATGCGCATGCACAGCAACACCATGAACCAAGAAACAGACATCGGCGTACGTGCAATCCTCCAGACACCTTTAAAAATAAAGAAATATCCACTTCCGCTTTTTGGCTTTTTTGGGACAGAAATTTGTGCATGGGTAGTTTGTGTAGTCAGTCTTCAGGAACAAAGTTAACAATGCTATAATGAACAATTAATGGGACGAAAAAAAGGAGCTATTATGAGAGTCTATTATTTTCATCCACCATCACGGCACAGATGACGTACGCACCAATTCAGATGAGAAATGCCATGCTTCGCCTCGCACGGGCTATTCCGGCACTGACCAATCACATTGAACAACCTGTCTGATTTAATTTAGTAAAATGTCCTGCTTCATTATGATTTTCCAAGTATGACTTAAATTTCAACCGTTTGTACTATTAACTGCTGCTTAGCCATTTTCCATACCCATTTTTTATATGTCTGCAAGAGTAGTTGGAGGATGACCATCACCCCTCGCAACTATGATGTTGTTTTCCCAAAATGAGCTCCAACGATGTAAATAGGTGGTTTTCACGTCAAGTCATCGCCGCCATGTTGGTGGACGAAAACAAAAGATTTCTCATTAGCTCCTTTTGTTCGTCCACCAGCATTTGCCCATTACATCATTGTTTTCTGTGTCTCTAGAGATTGGTTGCAAACCATCTAATGCATATGGCTGATACTGGAACCTACGCCGGATGCGAGGAAAGACTTGCTGCCTGCTTGGGTCAAAAGGGAGCTTAAGCAACGACAACGGCGACGGCAACGAGAACGTCATCTCAAAATATAAATTCGCGTTGTTGTAATCGCTTCGTTACTATTTCAACTTTTTTAATATGACGGGGGTGTGGTAGTTCCTCAAAAATGACGCTGGTAGGAACGGCGCTCAATTTAGGGCAGAAAATGAAAATTTATCCTCAAGTAATGACGTTGTCCATAAAACCTCAAATTTGGCTGTTTCACGTTGTAGTTTTGCTGACGACGGCAAAGAAATGGACAAAAGTGAAAAACACACGTGCAGGGCGTGCAAAGCTATTGTTTTTGCCTACCAAATATGCAAATTTGTGACGTTCTCGTTGCCGTCGCCGTTGTCGTTGGTTAAGCTCGCTAAAGAGAGGCGTAAGAATGTAGGCGTGTGGCTCCACAGGAAAATGAAGCCGGAAAAGTCTGCTACAAGGTAAAACGGGTGAACTTAAAGCTGGTATTTCACAGGGGGGGTTGCCAGTAAAAGCACAGGCAACTGATTAACAAATGTACTGTTCAAAACCGCGTCGAAGCAAAGAACGACAGAGGAATTCACTTTGCGTATGCTCACGTTCTGCAACAATCAAATCTTCTCTTTTCACATTTTGGTCTGCAAAAGGCGACA
>NC_090875.1:22581445-22583945 GCF_036669935.1 Montipora foliosa
GAAACTCAGAGCTGTCTTTAACAGGCAAAGAGAAGTGGTTGAGTTGATTGGAGACGTGATTACGTTGGGAAATTGCCGAGAGACCGTCTGCAGCAAATTTGGTTTGAGGTAAGAGAAGATGATGCGGCAGAAATGTTTAAACCAAAATTACGGGATAAAAGAGTCATAGGAAGCTATAGAATTCTGGGTCAACAGATGTAAATTATGTGTAAGCTATTGTAGAACGAAACAAATAACAATAGGAACTGTTGTTGTGCAATGATCTGGAAAGAAGTGGTCCTGTATTGATGATTTAGCGAATAGTTGTCCTAAAAGGTTAGGGTCTCGTCTGGGTAAAAGATCAAACATGTTATTGTACATGGCTGTTGATTAATACTAATCTACGATTAAATACAAACGCAGGCTTGAATTTTGCCTGTCAAAACAGCCTAAGCTCATAATTTTATGCTGATGGAAAGCAAAAGTCTAGTCTTCACAATAAAACAATTTACATTTACTCTATATGTTGTCCTTTTTGTGCAGAACAAACAGTTTTGATTTAAGTCTGAATGGCCATGATTTTCTTGTCGATGACTCTGTATCGCTGACAGATTTGGGTATTGTAAATGGTGATTTGATCTATGTTGTACCTAACACACTGCAACCAGAGGAAGCTCAGAGTAGTCAACCCACAGCTTGTACTTCCAGTAATGTGCGTGTTCATAGAAAGGTTACCCAACAGGATCATTTGGTTCAACATGCTGGGAGTTCTGCTGAGGTAATAAATTATTATAATTTATTATTGTTTATATTTCACAGCACTAGTTGTATTGGTGGTCACGTATCCCTAGGTCATCAAGCTATTTCCTATAGCCTTTGGTGTGTAGGGTCCTTTTTAAGATCTTTGCTGTTCCCAACAAGCAGGCTTTCTGGAATAAGTTCAGGATCCCCGGTGTTGCTATCTTAGTAACCCACATCATCAAGTTTTTGGTCACTGCCCAAAGTTCCCCAGTTACAATTGGAACAACAGATATGCTTTTTTAGTTCGACATCTTTTGTGTTTCAACTTTTAAATCGTGGTAGTGGTCGATCTTCTCTCGTTCTTTTTGTACAATTCAGGTATCAAAGGGGCATGCCACATCAATGATTTGTCATGCTCTGTTCGCCTTTTCCAGTACAACTACATGTATATCAGGCCTGTTATGCTCCAAATGATGGTCTTTTTGAATTCTGAAATCCCACAGTAACTTCACTTGGTCGTTTTCCATCACTGCCTCTGGAGAATGCTTGTACCATGTGTCGTTGCACTGCAGATCGTTTAATTATAAGTTAAATATCTCAAATACAAATGAGTAACAATTACCTTCAACTTTTGTCTCATATCAATTGCTGTATTTTTCCCTCACTTCATACTTGAAAGCATTTTTGTCATGGCCATGATTAAAAAAAAATTGAAAATGACTCAGACTTCCAAATTTCATTGAAAATTGTGATGGACACACCCACAAATTTACTGCGCTTTCAAGATGTATGTTATGATCACGTGCAAATCCAAGGCTCAAGCTGTTGTTTCCCTAGGGAGTTAGTGAGTTTGTTCATCCTAGGAAGTTATACAGTTTTGAGGTGCGTCACGTGATACATTCTCATCCAACAGAAGACTGCATTTCAGTTATGAGGTATGACAATAATAATAGACACTTAATGTATGGTCCAGAGGGAAACAGTTAGTTTTGTTTTCCAGAGAGTGCTCATGTTTCCTGAAACTAAATCGAGGGAAACATCAGGACTCGATGGAAAACAAAACTAACTAGTTTCCCGAGGGACCAGACATTAAGAGCTTTGTTATATATTTAGACTTTTCCTGCAACAATCGCAGCAAAACATCTGGAGTGGGCAACAACTGCGGAATTGTATCCCAGTCGGGATACATTTGAATTTGATCAGGGCCACATGACCAAGAATCAACCAATCACGGTGCTCGTTTTGTTGAGCGAAAGTCTAGGTATATAACAATTATTATTGTTGCTGCCCTCAGGGGACAAAGTAGGAATCAGACCTTCAAAGATAGTAATCAGTGGTGATGTACAAATGTAAATAGTGAATTATTAACTCGTTTTAAAGGTTTCCACAGTTGCCTCTACCAGTCATTGCTCTCAAACAGACGTACACCCTAGCAACAGGGAAAAAGCTGGTAATGAGAAACAAAGTCAACAGCAAATGTCATTTGCTGCACCACTTAGACCTTATGTCCTTCTTTGCCGTGATGGCATTCCAGAAGCCTTGCAAGAATTGTACAGATGCACAGATGTTGGAA
Organism: Montipora foliosa; assembly: GCF_036669935.1. Classification (NCBI taxonomy): domain Eukaryota; kingdom Metazoa; phylum Cnidaria; class Anthozoa; order Scleractinia; family Acroporidae; genus Montipora; species Montipora foliosa. Next base: position 22,583,739 of record NC_090875.1, read on the forward strand.
CCATTCATGAGGCTGCATGGGTTGTGGTCCATTTCCTCATGTTAGAGACTGGTTACAATATTCTGCGAGAGGTAATACTGAATGAATAGTAACAAAAATAAAAGCCTGTGCGAGTGTGCATGTTGTTGATACTGTAGGCCTGGGCAATAACATTTTTTACTGCAATTGCTTGTAATCTTGCAATCTGATTGGCTAATTTTCCATTGT
>NC_090875.1:22598945-22601445 GCF_036669935.1 Montipora foliosa
GTTATTTTTAAAACAACCACAAGACTAAACTTTATTTCCAAGACCTCAAATGCAAACTTAGCCTGCAGGCAGGCTGTCCAAGGCAAGGCAGGGCACCTTGCTTTGGACAGCTTGCCAGCAGGCTAATGCAAACTGAAACGTAACATTTTAGCGCTTTCTGATAAACACAAACTGAACATTAAGCGCCATTTATTGGAACATTTTCATGCATGAGATCAATCAATGTCTTTGGTCAACAGACATGAGACTTGCACATAGTGAACGAGTCTTCGCAGGTATAAAAAACTCTCAGTACTTAGTATTGGCCCTTTCCCAGATAGCTTGATAGATAAAGCAGTGTGTGGATCAAATGCACAGTCTTAAGTCCCATTCAAACAGGGATTTTTTCAATCTTCTTCACAACTGTTGTTCCCTCAACTGGAATAATTTCCTACCATTTTCCTAAAAAAAATCAAAGTATTTTACACCACCTGCAGATGCTAAAGCTTTGCACCTTAGGAAAAAGGTTCATAAAAAGTTTACACATTTCTTTCTGGGCCCAGAGAGGAAACGACTTAAGCAGATACAAAGAAGCCTGAAAGATTCCAGCCTTGAACAACTTATTCACAATTGTTTAACTTGTTTCATTATTGCGATGGTATTTCACTTGGAAAATACTATAGTTTCATGTCTACAGTTTCTCTGCTAGCAAAGGTCTCTCTTCTTTTGCATTCGCTTGGCTGATGAGCACGGGAAAAAATTATAGACCTCTGCATGGGTCTAAACTCACTTTGATCCAACCGCTGTTCACAACCTTGCATAGCACTCTTCAAACCGCATGCCCCGTGACATGTTTTCTGACTGTGACTTGAGCCTGCAGTGCCTCGCGCATTCCTTTACAGTAATTCCGCTGCTGAGCTCGCACAACATGTGAACTATCATGTGAGGATTTGGTCGCCTAGTAACCACCCCACATGGTGCATGCTCAACACAGTGATTTTCGGCCCATGGCGGAGATCTCGGGTGCTTACTATTTAGCCAAAAAATTTTCCACAAAATCCTTTCGGAAATTGTGGACAACCTCCAGAGGTAGTCCTCTTTTTCCGTTCGGTACGGAATTCGCGAATACTCTTACCATTTGTGAGAATCCTTCCGTTTCCAGGCCCTTTCTCACAAGATTGAGTAAAATATGCGGGATGGAATGCTGTGTAGTAAATGGTAAGCGCCATACTCATCCAGTTGGTCATTAAATTCGGAAAATCGCTTACCTTTATGCAACGATCATTCCATCCCGATTATTTGGCTAAATGGTAAGCACCCTTCTTTTCCTGTACTTGTCAGCCCAGCAACCACAAAAGACAAGAGACCTCTAACAGCAGGAAGTCTTAAGTTCTAATAGACAGACTTTCTTAAATTCTCTATCACTTGTTGACAGTAAAATAATACTTACCACTGTTAGCTTTATTTGAATCGAGTAGGTTCTGTTGTAAAACACAGTATGAATTCCCACTATTACCGGAGTGGTTAAGGCCTTTGCCAGCTGATAAGTTCCAACAGTGTTGTTTTGAAGGCTGAGATTTGTGAACACGACGAAACCACAAAATGCCAATGATAATGGCACTACTTTTAGCCACGACAGCCGCTTGGGTTTAAATACATCACACAACACACACAAGCGAAGACCGATGAAGGTGGTAATGAAATGAACACAAGTTAAGGTCATATTTGGAAATCCATGATGTACATACAACCATTTGTTCAGGAAAACGATGCAAATAGACGAAAATATGTTAATTAATAGTCCTAGTGTCAGTACAGCTTTATGCATCTTAAATCGTCGATGAATTATTGATTTCACGAGGACAAAATGTCCACTGCTCTTTTTCTTGCCAAGCTGTGAAGTATTTTCTCGCTTATTCCTTCTTGGCTACAACCACGTTTCTTCACGAAATGTTAAAGAATTGAGAGCGTATTGATTCCTTTCCCATGCTTTCTCCACATTTGGTGCGGTAATTTTTCACATGAAGGAGAAAATATCAACAGTAAAGCATGAAAAATAATGTGAATTTGGACGCCATATTGCACAACTCGATCATTTTCAATCTCAGACCCGCCAAAAGTTCTCGCGTGGAGACTGGTAGGGTGTTTTGGTGGTTATTCCGTGTCCAAGCCCAAGCTCGCGTCGCTACAGACAGCCGTTGAGAATTTAAACGCGTTATAAGACTTTGTATGGGAAATAAAATACCGTCGATTATGAAGCCTAAAAAATGCTCAATTTAACGTTCATTCAATAAAATGAATAAAAATGACTCACCTCTGGTGTATTCTTTTGCCTTTTGGAGCTTATTTTACCGTTTCGGAAGTCCGTGTTTTCAATGTTTTGAGACGAAGTCAAGGCTGCACACTAAGATTTCGACCGTTGTCAGCTCAGAGGCGGTTTGCGACTCGAAAATCCATCCCAGCCGCGATTTTTTCACGCAAAGCTAAAGCCACATCATTTGCGAACCTCCGCGAATGTTTC
>NC_090875.1:22608945-22631445 GCF_036669935.1 Montipora foliosa
GGTCTTTACAGTCATCTTTAAAAACCAAATAAAGTTAGACTTTGAGGGGTGAGAGCTCTACAATAGTACTCTCGAGGCCGAACAAGAATCACGAATGTTGCATTTGTTACATGTTTGAAGGTTGTGTAAGATGTGTGACCTGTAACCTGACCTGTAACAGTGATGTACATACATCAATATAGTAGATAAAACTTTTGTATTCTTAATTTCTTAGTCAGTGATTAAGTATTGAGTATTGCTCATTATTGTTGCAATATATCTGAGTAAAATACTTCTCTTTTGCTCTCGTTGTAAAATTGTGCTAGTCAAAAATTCAGAGGTTTCCCGCTTTAATAATAAAGCGAAAGTTTCCAACGGCAATTACATCAGTTGAGACCATTCAACTAATTGGTGCATATTTTAAAACTAAGCTGTTTCAGTTTTGAAAAATGAATTAATTTCATTGGTCATATTTGACGTGAGCGGTTTTCTTGTTCATGGTAAACGTAGTTCGTTTGCATGATCATTGTGAAAGATATCGTGGTCAGTGATTCTTAATTAATTACCAAAAAAAGTTAGACTTTGAGGGATGAGAGCTCTATAACAGTACTCTCGAACCCGAACAAGAATCACGAATGTTGCATTTCTTACACGGCTGAAAGTTGTGTAAGATGCGTGACCTGTAATCTGACCTGTAACATTGCCTGTAAATGCATGTTGTCGGTTACACTTCAATGATATTCCACAAAGTTTTCAATTAGAGACACAAACGCCAAGGAAAATGTTAGTATTTGTCCGTTTACAGATTCCACGATTAAGACATAAAGTTAGTGTTCTAATGCAACTTTCATGTCGGGTACAAGCTTATTAGTATTTTCAATATTAATTGTTAAATTGAAATAAAGTTGTTGTTGTTATTGAAAATCCGCACCGAGGTTTTTTCTTTTTTTTAATTTCACATATTTTACGCTTTAAGTGCAAATAATATTTGAAAAATAGAGGTCACTAGGCAAACCTTCATACTATAACCGCCAGAGTCCCAAACACCCAGAGACCCAGAGACCCAGAGACCCCAGAGACCCAGAGACCCCAGAGACCCCAGAGACCCAGAGACCCCAGAGACCCAGAGACCCAGAGACCCCAGAGACCCCAGAGACCCCAGAGACCCAGAGACCCCAGAGACCCAGAGACCCCAGGGACCCAGAGACCCAGAGACCCAGAGACCCTAGAGACCCAGAGACCCCAGAGACCCAGAGACCCCACAGACCCCAGCGACACAGAGACCCCAGAAGAGTCAAAGAGCCAGAGATCCAGACACCCAATAGACCCTATAGACGGTAAAGACCCTGGAGACCTTAAAGACTGAGGTTATGGGCTCTGACGTCACTGGTGCGTTTTACACCGCACATAAGCCTGGAAATGAGCATTTTCTGCTTCGATTCCACGATAGCTGATGAATTTAACAGCTGCTGATAACCGAACACGACACGGTGCTTGGGTCCGAGGTCAAATTAACTCCACCCGATGAGGTACAGTCATTTCATGTACAACACTTACGTAAATATTTTCCTGATTCATATATTTTCTTCATGATACATATATATTTTTCTTGATACATATATTTTTTCATGATACATATATTTTTTTCATGATAGATATATTTTTTAATAATGCATATATATTTTCATGATACATATATTTTTTCATGATATATATATTTTTTCATGATACATCTATATCTTTCCTGATACATATATTTTTTTCATGATAGATATATTTTTTATGATACATATATATTTTTTCATGATACATATATATCTTTCCTGATACATATATTTTTTTCATGATAGATATATTTTTCATGACACATATATATTTTTCCTGATACATATATTTTTTTTATGATACTTATATTTTTTTCATGATACATATATTTTTTCCTAATACATATTTTTTTTATGATACATAAATATTTTTCATGATACATATATTTTTTTCATGATACATCTATATTTTTCCTGATACATATATTTTTTCAAGATACATATATTTTTTTCATGATACATATATTTTTTATGATACATATATATTTTTCATGATACATATATATTTTTTCATGATACATATATTTTTTCATGACACATATATATTTTTCCTGATACATATATTTTTTTTATGATACATATATTTTTTCATGATACATATATTTTTTTCCTGATACATATATTTTTCATGATACATATATTTTTTCATGATACATATATTTTTTATGATACATATATTTTTTTCATGATACACATATTTTTTATGATACATATATATTTTTCATGATACATATATTTTTTCATGATACATATATTTTTTGAATTTCAGGATACTTGTCAGATATATGTCATCACAAGAAATATAAATACGGCTATTGTGACGACTGTCTCAATGGTCAGCGGAGTCAAAGTGATATAAAAAACAAAATGGCGGCCGATGTCGATGGTTCAAGGCATTTTTCTTTTATTTCTCGTGAAGCACAACGAGATCTGCACTGCGAGATTCTGAGTGTTTTGGAGTACTTTTAGGGCCGATTAGATGATTACGTCATTAGATCTGTGATTCCGCAGCGAACAAGAGAACCCGAATGAAGTTCTGCGTAAAGGGTGAGGTAAACTCTTTCTGTTTAATGAATGAAATGATATAAGCTTATGAAGTGAATCATATATTGAACTGCTGATATGAAATCAAGTGAAAATAAATTTAAGACACACGAACCAACTTTTAAAGATATGTTTCGGCATTTGACTCATGCCACCATCAGTTTCATTTAAGCTTCGAGTCTGTCCGTCTCAGATACGTTACAATAATTATCGGAGAACCTTAAGAACGTTACATTTTGAAAAGGCGATACAAAGTTGCATAACATAACATAACATAACATAACATAACATTAACATGTGTGCGTGCACAAGTGTTAAACAGGTGGCTTCCAATGTAACTGCACTTTTAATTCGCTCTAGCTTTAAAGGTGAAATATAGATAGCTTCTTTTAGTGGCACCCAACGGTAATCTTTGGTGAAATATGTGTTTGGGACGGTGAAACTGTTCCAAGAATGTTGGTTCTACGTTGCCAGACAGCTACATATTTCTTTCTTAAAACCTCGCTTAAAGATTCGCAACCATGGGAGAAGTAGTCCCTTATTTTTTCAGGAAGGACATTATAATTTAAATAACGAAACAGCAGAACACCAAAACGGCCTAATTAGGCCTAAAATGATATTTAATCTCAAATCCAACCTTTGTCGGTTAGTATTCAATGTATGGTGGGATCATACATGGTGTTTTGGTGCCTCATGTTACTGTTTCGGTGTTTTACTTTTTTGTTGTTTAGTAATTCCCTTTTTGGAAGGGATATTTTTGCAATTTCTGGCACTTAAAAAGGTGACCTAGCAGTTTCAGATGAGCAAGTATGGTTCGGTTGGAGTTTGTGAGAAGTTAATGTTCACCTAGCAATTTCTGAAATGAAGATATCATATCAATTTTCAGCTGAGATATCCAAACCCTAACCCTAACCCTAGGTGATAAAAACATCTCCTTTGACAGTCTTTATTCATTACAAGGAATCTAGAAATGTCTCTCAAAGGCGTTTGGTTTAATTTGCTCGTTGGGTGCCCTTGTTCTTTCTATGATTGTAAAACAACTAGGAGACAGTGCACTTTTGTTTACAGTCAGGCGAGGCAATTGGTGAAGCTAGAATTTTAATGTCTTAAGTTAAATGATGCAATGAAATTATTAACAGATAAAGAAATTGAGGATAAAATAATAAAGCAGCCTTGCACTGCATCACTGCTGTGAAGTTCCTTCGGCTGTTATGGCTCTGTATTTAGAAATGCCTTTTTGTAATTCGACTACTTAGATCAGTCCTCATTTTTTAACATGCAATTCACCTGACCTCGTCATTTTCTCATTATTAAGTCCAGTATACAAAGAATGGGAAGACAAAAGCTTGGAAGACAAACTAAAATACTTCCAGTTTAATATGTGATGGCCAAACTTTCACTATAGAAGCTCAAGCATCAAGGAAATAGTGTGACCAATATTTTTGGGAGTTCCCTGGGCATTCATCACTAATCCTTTTGCCAAGCGGCAGTTAAGGGCCAAAAAAGGAGATAAATACTTTAAGTTAGTAATTCCTGTAAAAGAGAAGGAAATAGAAAATCGAAGGTATCCAAGTGATTCTACAGATTGAGCTGACGATTATATTGAAGTGAAGGTTGACAAGGATTTCTGGCAGAAGGTGAATTCGAAATTGTTTACAGTAAATATTGTCAGCTGGAGTTTGTTCATTATTTATTTTTTTTTTTGCTTAGATTCTTGTTAATATAGATCGTTGATTTAGGTAATGCAATAAACACCAAGGTTGTCAAAGCTTCTCCTTAATTCTCTCCATGTAATGCTGTTTTGAACAAAATAGTCTCATGAACAGGATGCATCAGTTTAATTGCAGACCTTGGATCTGTTATTGCTGAATGTGAATGAAAGAAAATTTGAGCTTTCTTGACCCATTCAGATCATTTTCCCTGCAGATTCCTACTCCAATACTCATGCATAATTGATATATTCAGTGTAGTTGTTGTAAGTTTGCGGAGATGACAGGTTGCATTCAATCATTGCAGGGTGTGCAGGGCCAGTATGCATACCTGATACCTCTGTTAAGAAACGTGAGCTATGTGTACATTCAGGCAGTATGACCAAAGAAACCAGCAACTGCTTTCTCTTAACAATAGAGTGTTGATAGTTAACATGAAGTCTTACCAATCTGCATCTCTAGTTCAAGCACTTGGCAAAGTCACTTTTTGACTTACATGTATGGCTGTTTCTGCTTAGGTACACTTTAATGCAGGTATCAGCTGCCATCTGGGGGGTCAACCCCTTGGGATCCCAGGGCATTTGTCAAAACAGCTCTGACAAAATGCCTTTAAAGTCAGTGGGGTAGAGCTTTAAATATTTTTATAAATGTCACCTCCCCCCTAGAGCAGTGCTGTGCTGTGTTGGAACCTAGCAATAATAATTTGTAAGACAACAACCTTTATTTGTACCCTACATTAATTTCACTAGACGTTACTGCACATCACCAGCGGTTATTAAACAATTATTGTCGTGTCTGTGCTTTGGCAGATAACACAGATAATTTGATAATTCATGATATCATGCTCAACCTCATCCAATAATTGTTTAATAACGGCTGGTGATGTGCAGTAACGTCTAGTGACGAGTAGTGACTGCTAGTAACGTGTAATAACGGGTAGTGATGTGTAGTAACGTCTAGTGACGAGTAGTGACTGCTAGTAACGTGTAGTAACAGCTGGTGATGTGCAGTAACGTCTAGTGACGAGTGGTGACTGCTAGTAACGTGTGGTAACGTATAGTGATGAGTAGTAACGACTAGTAACGTTAAATTACGGATGGAGATGAGGAGTAACAGATATTGACGGTAGACTATATAAAGTAACTAGTATTGATGTAATGTGTTGGCAGATGACCTTGAGTACTGCATTGCATAAGGAATTTTAAGGGGATTTTTCATTTAGTGTACTTGGACACGAAAGTGTAACCGTTTGCCAAATAATGCGCCGATCAAATTGAAATTTCAACATCCCCCCCACCCCTCACGGGCAACCATGGGCATTTGACTATCCTCTGTGCTCGGGGAGTGGGGAATTTGACCTTTCCCTGCGTGGGGTGGGGAAAATTGAACCGTAAGTGTCAGGTTTCAAATGATTTGTTTTCGGCGCCGAAGTTGCTAATATCTATAAAACACGTGTTTGGACGAGATGGAAGAGTTTAAAGGAAGAGGTGTAGCATTTGTGACCGATTGGCTTACAAAAAAGGTCTTCAAAAGGTCTTTAATTATTAAAGAAGGCAGGAGCCGACGACGATTGTTCTTTAGTAGGGTATGACAGACAAATCCGACAATAGGGTAGGGCATTTGAACACCATTTTGGCCCGAGGGGGCGGGAATTTGAACGATCCAATCTTCACAAGTTCGAATGTCCAAGGAGGTGGGGGGGGGGTGTGGAAGTTTTGAGGTAATCGGCGCATAATAAGGGAGGAGTCAGGCACTCAAAAACATAGCGGCTCCATGGCCACGCAACACCTCTGTTTGGCGCAAGCGAGCAATCTGTGGGTACACCGCTACGCGACTTCGAGGCTAAGTTAAAAAAAAAACAAAAGACTTTCAGTTATACCAATAGTCACTGATGCAAGCAAGAGATTAAAGTGCAATGGACACTTAGCTGCAACCTTGTTAAGAAGCCGAGTAGTCACGTAGCCCCGTAGTCCTATAGCCGTGTAGCCGGGAACGAGAAAGGGTTGGTTTGAGTGGCCGGGGCTTTCCTCCAGCAAGGAAGCTGAATTTCGAACCGGATACGAAAATCTTAGATTCCAGTTCAGACACTGATGACATGACGATACTCGTTAAAAATCTGAGTGCTCCTTTCTTGGTCTCACGGGAACACATGAAAGGAATGATGAAGGGAAGAAATGTATGTTTGAAGTGCGGGTTATAAACGGAAGATAGAAGTTATCCGCGCACTTCAGTGCGTCTATAATTTTGATTTGATGCCGTCTATAACCCACACTTTAAACATTCATTTCTTTCAGTAATACCCACTTGTTGTTTCAAATTTGCAACCACAAATAACAGTTTGTTCAACAAATAAAGGTCAATTGCACTTTGACTGAAAATGATATTATATCTTTGACACTACCTCACGACTGACCGAAACAATGTATTGCAGGCAATATGTACAAATGTACAAAGTGAAACACCAAAAGTGACGGACCGTATAAAAGCCCATAAAAATAAGTTAACTGTGTTTGGACAGTATTTCTATTCACAACGTGACTGGAGTCATTTCTCAATGACTACTTGGTCGATCTTCATTTGTCCCAACAGAAACAACAATGCCTGAACGTTTCTAGGCCCGATTGTTACTTTCGCCAGTATTGGTCCCGCATTGCTCGGCGTGCATGATATGAATCATGTTTCACTATTTTATTTTAAGTTTCTTGACTGTTGGATGATCCCTCCATGTCCTCGCTTCTAACAACAGTACTTGTGCTTTGAACACTTTCAGGTCTTGTTTCACGCATCTCACTATCCAGTATTGCTGCAGGAGTGTGTTGAGGCGTTTGCTCATCCGTTCTACACGTGGACAGGGCTGAAATTACACTCTCCGATACGGTTGTGCTTCGCGATGTTGTTCTGGAGCTGCCACCGATTAGTTTTGCTAAAATCTCATCAGATAAGCTCACCTGAGAGAAAACAAAATAACGTCTTATTAAACTCCAGGATAGTTTTGATTTGGTATGCTCAAAATTAAACGCGAGGAAGTCCAAGTAGATGAATGACCCCACCCATGTGGGTCAATCCGCGACTTTTTCTCTGCGAGGTAGCCTGCCTCTGCGAGGTAGCCTGCGAGGTAGCCTGCGAGGTCTCTGTCTTTGTGATGGGAGTGAACCAACACAACCAACCCAAGCCCAGTCCCTCGGAGAGCCCAATTGCAGGCTATCGGCGAAGTGACATAGGCTGCCTTCTGAAAGTACTGTTAGCGGCTATGTAAGATAGAGACGGTTGGAGGGGATAGAGTGCAAGACCAGATGACAGGGATTACATTTTTACTTAACGATAATCGACTCTAAAAGCACTTTCCTTACCTCAGATTCATCGTTATTCTCCCTGTAAAGAGATTGTAGGTCAGCTTCAATAGCCAATAATCTTCTTTTCATTTCTCTCATTTCTTTGTCTTCTCTGAGAATTCTCTCCCCGAGTCCTGCAAAATATTGTATTGGGACTTTTAGACATTAACGACTACGGCACTATGGAAAACATCACTTGAAAGATATAACTTTCCGCTATCTTATGTACTTTGCGATTGTTTCACTTACTCAAATTGTACAATATGGGAATGGTGTCCAATAACTGGATTTCTACGATTTTATGAGTAGATGGTTTGCAACCAATCTCTAGAGACACAGATGACAATGGAGTATAATTATACCAACAATACTGCTAGCTCCACAGGCTAAGTTAAGATTGCTAGCAACTGAAGCAAAAACAGTATGGAAGTCTCTTACCCAAGTTTTCAACATCTTTTCCACTCGCTGAGTCCTGCAACAAATACACATGATGTCTTGGTAATAGGGTCCTTTAGAAAAGAGGACGAAGACTGCAATGAGTACGGGTTTTCCGTACTGGGCATGCGCATAAGGTTTGGGGGCTGACAGTTTTCGAAGTGCGCATGCTCAGAACTGCTAGTTGTCCTCGTTCTCCGATCTAAAGGTCCCGTGACCAAATGACGGCGGGGAGAATGACGTTTACAATCAAATTTCTTTAACATGCGTGCAATTAAAGCTCTCCTGTTAGCATTTGTAATTCATTCACATTTGACTGTAAACAATAACTGGTATGCTACATCTCTCAATCACTTACCAGGGTCAATAATAGGTCATTTCCGAGTTCATGTCTGCCTCCTCTTCAAAGCGAGTCTAAGTGCGAAGTTTTTTGGATTGTAATTAGTTCTACTTTTCATATGAATGAAAACTGATTTTCATAAGAAAAACTTCGCACTTAGACTCGCTTTAAAGAGGAGGCAGACATGAACTCGGAAATGGCCTATAACATTCTCCATTTCAACAATTGCGATTTTAACAACTGTAAAGCACACCAAAATAATTGCACAATAATTACTCAAAACACTCCATTTAAAATCCTTTTAAAATAAATCAACTTTCTGTTGTATTTACATGAGAGGAGTGTCTTGAATCGGCAATGGTTTTCCATGATTCCTGCGATGCAAGCAGGTCCATCTCCTCCTGAGGAACAAGTTCCTGTAGTTTGCTTCAATGCAATGAAATGGAGAAAGATATCAGACCTATAGAACTGTTTTCAAATTTAATTAATGTATTGGCCAAAATTGGCCAATCACAATTGGTGTTGACAATCACAGAAGCCAATCATCAAACAAAGCAGCCAGCATTAAGTGCGGGAAATACTGGAGCGAGCATGGAATGGAGGCCGATGCAGATGCAAATTGTTTCCCCTCACTTGTATGCTCATTCCAGTCCAACTATGTCACAAATAAGGTCTACTGGTTTCGCTTTTGGCTTTGATTGGCTGAAAATGTAGCATGAGATTCTTAGAAAGCCTATCAATAAGCTTTAAAAATGTGAAATTAATTGAAAGCCACTCTAATGACAGGAATAGAATTCGAATATAATTTAATTTAATTTGTCACTCACATATTACGTTTCATATAGGGCAACTGGTTAGGAGCACATTTGATCTCAGGTCAAAATGATTTTAACCTACGTTGATTTGTAATTTCTGATGTTACGGAGGTCGTAGGTTCGTATCCTGCCTAGGACTTTGATTTCTAAATTGTTCTTTTGCCCATCGCTAAGCAACTACGAGGGAATCAACTTAGTACAGACAAATAATCGTAATTGTTGTAATACTGTAGTTAGTTTGTTAGTTTATAATCAAACTAACCACATTAATCGTTATTGTAGACTTTATGATCAAGTAATTTGTTAAAGATGTACATGTATAAGTGTGGAAAAAAAGTTATTAAATTACAAAAACAAACCCTTCTCACAGTGCATTACTCCCTATACATAATGAGCCTGTGCTAAGAAAGTTGCTTGGCATTTTGTCTTTTGTAATTAAGTGTTTGTTAATAAATACCTATCAATTTCGGCAAGTGAGGCCAGTGACTCAGTGTCTAAAGTGTATCCTTCTCCTTCAGGAAGTGCAAGTCCTTCAACATAAGCATTCTAAAAATATAGAAAACAAACAAAAAGTAATAATTGTGATTCAACGAACAAGCTATCATGTTTTTTTAAAGTTGATGCTTTGTCCAATGAAGTAGTCAATTGGCTGACATTACCAGCATACCTCAATCATGAAGAGATCCGTTTCATCTGAAAGAAGCTCCTCTAACCTCTTCTTTTCAGCCTCTGTCATGGGAATCACACTTCCTGCATCAGCTGCAAGCTACAGACGGAATGTGTTGCGTTATACAGCTGTACTTTATATGAACTATATTGCTCTTAGGAGTAAGGAGAGAGAGGAAGGAAGATCTTAAACAACACACATCATAGTGCTATATGTTCGCAACAGTCAGTTTAGTGATAAAAGGGGGACTGGGACATTTTTAAAGCACTATTGTTTCAACTAGGAGATCAAGAGTAGGTAGATCGGAGCACAATAATATTGTCCATATGCAAGTATCCCTTGAACACATGGATTTGTTTTCCAATATATCTGGGTTTTTTCTAGTTTATGGAGCTTTCTTTCATTTTCCATGTTGATAATCTTTAACAGAGAAACAGGGTTTGCCCAGATAAGAGAGCACTAAGCCTCTACAAGTGGTCATGGGTTCGCTTCCTGGACTGGACATCAGAAATTGGCTTGAGGCTTGGGGGAGCAGGGGTGGCACAGTGGTGAGAGCACTCGCGTCCCACCAATGTGGCCCAGGTTCAATTCCCAGATCTGGCATCACATGAGGGTTGAGTTTGTTGGTTCTCTACTAGAGCTGCTCTGTGAGGTTTTTCTCCGGGTACTCTGGTTTTCCCCTCTCCTCAAGAACCAATATGATTTCATATGTATTAATTTGATTTCATTTCATTTGTGCACAACCCCACAAGCTACATGTATTCAGCTTTAAACATTATCGTGTGAAAGCAAACTTCCATTATTATTATTATTATTATTATTATTATTATTATTATTAATAATAATAATAATAATAATAATATTATTATTATTATTATTATTATTTAGTTCTCTATTTTGCTTTTCCTAGGCAGTGCGGACCAGTGGTTACGACACTTGCCTTGAAATCCAGAGTTCCCGGGTTCAAGACCCATTCTAGCGACTGGTTGAATTTGTTCCTAGTAGTCCATTGTTCAACCTCTCGGCCGCTCTTGTAAATAGCCAATTGGTTTGCCTCCGGCCAGTTGGGATTCTTAACAGTTGTTGTTGTTGTTCTGTTCTGTCGTTGAGTTGATTGTTTCATTGGCCCTGAAAAGCCCCTATAGACCAATTTCATAAATGGCAACCAATTTGATATTCTATTTTATTTATGTTAATTGGACCTACTGGCCTCATTTTGGTTAACATAATTATTCTCTTGAATTTTGGGCATTGCAGCGAGGCTAGAAAGGCTTATCAACATTAAAACAAAAGAATATTTTATTGGGCCGCCATTATGAAAACGTCTATTGGGAGTGGTCAATTAAGCATGAATTGTATCTTTATTGTATTGCTTTCTCTGCTTTTTCTGCTCTTATTTGATTTGACTGGATTTTCAGTCTTTGAAATTTGGACCTGTTGAATTTGTAAAAGCTTTTAATGCAAACACAGTACAAAAAATTAACTAAAAAATGTTCAGAGTTGATTACCTCAATGTTCCGTTTCACAAAGTTCTGTTCCTTTTCTTTCATATTGGACCTATTTCCTTTTCTCTTGCGCATTCTCTTTGTGCTTTTACTTTCCACTTCATCAATGTCTTGTTCTGCCCAGGAGTCACAGCTGGAGTTTGTTTCTACAATCACAAGTGAATAAACTTTGAGAAATCTTCAGGATTTTCTGGTCGTGAGCATCACAAAAGTGCAGTATCCACACTAAGATTATAAAGGCCCTTCTCCAAAATGGCGGCCGAAAATTCAAATAAGTTAAAATTAAAAACTGATACCAGAAATAGAAAGAGTTATTTTACTTTAGTAACCCCCAATCATATAAACGTCTTATATTTTCTCAGCTGATATTACACCTATCATCTGAGAAAACATAAGACGTTTGTATTATTGGGGGTTACTAAAGTAAAGGTGCTCTTTCTATTTCTGGTATCAGTTTTTCATTCAGTTCAATTTTAACTCAATCAAATCTGTTGCCACCATTTTGGAGATGGGTCTATTGGCAGCTAGATTGAGCAGAGCAACCAAGTGCTGTCATTGTCAAAATGAATTTCAATCTTAACCCTTTCACTCCCAAGAGTGCCACTTATAGATTTTACTCGTCAATGGGGAACCCCACGGGGGTGAAAGGGTTAACAACAGCTAGATTCACTCAAAAACTATGTCCCCATTAACCCTTTCACTCCCGAGAGTGCCACTTACAGATTTTACTCTGTCTAACGCCAGACGATTTTACTCATCAATGGGGAACCCCACGGGGGTGAAAGGGTTAACAACAGCTAGATTCACTCAAAAACTATGTCCCCATTAACCCTTTCACTCCCGAGAGTGCCACTTATAGATTTTACTCTGTCTAACGCCAGACGATTTTACTCGTCAATGGGGAACCCCACGGGGCTGAAAGGGTTAAAGGGGCTTTGTCACGCAAAATGATGTAATTTCATGACACCCAAAAAGGTACAATGAAACATTGCTGTAACCACTTAAAAACTGTTGAACAACATAAAACGACTACTGTAACAGCAAAAGGAAAAAGAAGAATGGATGGACACAAATGGACACGATTAAGACAGACTGCATTTGGGTAATCTTGAAAAAAGTCGGCCCAACGTTTTTCAAGTTTATGACAAATCACCTGGATAAAGGTTGGTTTAAACTCGTGATTAACTAAAGATTTCCCCTAAACACCCCAAAATAATGTGGCATAGCCCCTTTAAGTTTGAAATATGTCTTCAATACATCAACTCAGGGAAAAAGTAGCCGACTTCTCTGATTGAAGTAGTCAACGCTTTTGGTTGGCTGTCAATACTTATTGAAACCAGTGTCAATGAATCAAACAGCTGTAGCCAGTAAAGTTGTACCTCTTCCTGAAGGAGACAGGATGTTATCACGCTCACTGTGGACAAGACCAGGTTGAGTCGCAAACACAGGTGTGACTGGCACTGACACGCTTTCATCTAAAACATAATTTTACAAATTGTCAGGATGGAATTATTAATATTTTAAAGATATATCATCATCACAACCACCATTATCATCATCACTATCAAACCTGGTTGGTCGTTGTCAGTTGGTGGACCAAGAGCCAGTGCATGTCCAACACTCAGTTCAATTTTTCCATGTCCTTCCTTTTCTCTAATCTGGTCCAGTTGGCTGATTTCTTCTCTCCATCTCTTTTCCAGCTGCTTTCTGAAAGTTTTAACATCTTTTTCTTTCTGTTACAAGAGGAAAAATATTATTATTATTAATATTGCAAAGGTGACAAGTTAAATGAGGGATGAAGTAAGAGCAGGTTTTCCCAATGCACAGTCTAGGTGGAAATATTTTCAGAAACACTTAGTCTGAGATTTATGAAGTCATGATGGAGTGAAATATTACCTGGGATGTTTTCTAAATCACAAAAGAACTTAAAGTCCCTGTGACGCTTATTTTTTTCAGTGTTTTTTAACTTTTCGTTTTAATATTTATAATGTCTGTGAAGTCGAGAATGTGATTCCATACTGAATAGTCAAAACATTACAATTACAATTACATACTTAATTGACCACTCCCCATAGGGGCTTTTCAGGGCCAATGAAACAATCAACGAAACAACAGAACACAACAACATTAACTGTTAAGAATCCCAACTGGCCGGAGGCAAACCAGTTGGCTATTTACAAGTGCAGCTGGCAAGTTGAACCAGGGACTACCAGGAACAAATTCAGCGAGTGGTCAGAGCGGGTCTTGAACCCGGGATCTCCGGATCTCAAGGCAAGCGCCCTAACCACTGGGCCACACTGCCTCCTCGAAGGGTAACTATTGTCCAACATTTCTATAAATTAATGAAAAGCTCTAGATTTTCGGCAAGTCTTCTACTCTTACTTTTTTGCACATTTCTTTCTGAAGAGATGCAATCAAGTTACTTCTTTGACATCATTAGTTATGAGTGCCCAACTGGCTCAGCCAAAATGTTTTGCATATAAATCAAACGCGTGCTAAAACACAAGCCTGGATACACTGCAGGGTAAATTTTTTGGAGGTACTACACTCCAGACACTATAGATATTTGAAACGAAAAGTTAAACAAAAGGGAAAAAATTAGCGTCATAGGGACTTTAATCCTCGGATAGCAATTTCACGCGCATCTGCTTTTTATTCTGCCTATAATGCTTAAAGAAATGAACAGAAAACCAACTAGATCCTGAAGCCTACTAACAACTCTTAAACATTTACCTTTAGCTTCTCTGCTAAAATGGCATCCAGTTTCCGTATTTTCTCCAATCCTTTCTTTATTTTAGGGTCAATCTCTGTCTCAACACAACATTCATCTTCAGATAAAGTGTGTTTAACCACATCACCACTTTTCTGAGATGGGCTTTCTTGTGACAAATTAACACCTTCACCTATATCTTCATTGGCAACACTCCTTTGTGTTGCTGTGCTTCCCTCATAAATATCTTCAATAATGACATCATTTTCCACAGGAGATATGATCTGTTACAATCAAGGAGAGATAATGATATAAATAATGAATGGGTCTGAGATATGAAATTAAAAGAGTCACTGTAATGGAGTAATAATTTGCCAAAGAAGTTGCCAAGAAATGGGCTTCAACATTGGCGAGCAGCAACCTCAAAGCATTGCCTTATGATTTACATGTAACAAAAATGTAAATTCTTTTTTTTACAGTAGAAGCCATCTATCAAGCTAGTTTTACAAGTACTCTACCTCAATAAACTGGAGGTAAGCCTGTCTGGACAAAATAAGATTGTAAGAACATTTTCTACCTCTGAAAAATACACAGTAAATATTTAAGACCATTGTCTCCACCCACCAAATCATCCTCTGACTCAACATCTTCATCAAAGCTTAACGAGACAACTATGTATAAAATAAAAACAGTTTTGTGACTATATATGAATACTGAAAGTCACATGAATGTTACGTGCACAATTCAAGCTGCATCAGTAACTTGTATTAGTTTTCTATTTTGTGCCTTAAGTACACGTCTTATTAACTGTAAACACTTGAATAAAATAAAAAAGGTGCTCTAAAGTGCAGTACAACAAGAAAAAAAAATGAAATAAGGAAAACAAATAATGACTCGATACTTCATATCTTACTATTATAATGATTTCAGAAAGTTAAACTGATTAAATACTATGGATAATACATCATTACCCTCTGGTGGAAGTTCTTCTAGGAATCCCATGGTTTGTCCATGTTTCTGGCAGAGGTAACAAATTGAGTTGATTATGATTTTATTCCTGACAGTTCAGGTTAATTTTAGTGCTAGTCATTAGCTCTCATTCCTTGACCAATCACCTTTTGCTGTGCCAAAGGTGGTCATTAAAGCATGTCAAAGAGAGGATCTATTCTACAACTTAAACACATTTATCATATTATATAAAATCTTGCAGATATCCAGGAGTCCTTTGGATGTAGGAGGAATATCCTAGTCTCTTATATGAGTCTCTAAACCTCCTAGATACAAATTAGCCCACTGAACAGAAAAAGCCCTCCAGGCTTAAATGCTTGATGACACAGGTAGAACTTTTCCTTTGTCAATGCAAGTGCATCTTCGCAAGCGATGCCAAACAGTAGTACGATACTTTTCAGGCAAGTACAAAAGTCAGACTGGATCAACTTGGATTGCTCACCTCAGTCGACGTAAGAAAAATGATACTTTGACTTGAATTATTTCCTATGTCTCCTCTGGGAGAATAGGGCCGTGGACTTGTCTCCTCCAACCCGCTCTGTCTCATGCAGAGGTAACAGCTTTGCTCCAGGTGGCGAAACCCATCTTCTGCCTCTCAAGAATCACCCTAGCCCTAATCTTTAAGCTAACCTTGGTGAAATTGGCAGAAACGTCAAATAGTTTTGGCTTACAAAACCATTTTTCGCTTGATCCGAGGTGAACGATCCAACTTTATTCAGTCCGACTTTTGTACCTGCCCATATTTGTACACACCCAGGATGGGATAAGGTTGTCATAATGACAGGGTGAGAAAAACAAAGATAAACAACTCCATAGTTCACATCTCAAGGAGTTCACTTCCTTACTTTACCGCATTAATAAGGACAATAAGATACCTTTGTATCTCTGCTTGCTCTAACACTATCACAGCTACCAGGCCTACTGATAGATTCCAAGCTGTTAAGAAAAATAAAGTGGGGAATAAATAAACTCGCACCAATGAAGTTTACCAGGTTTACCAGTTTCACCACTTGGACACCTTCAATTTGACCACTGTCTGTTTTCGCTGTTATGTTGTCTCATTGATCAGTAGTTCATTCACAAGATTATGCCAATTCAACTACGTTGCTGGAGGAAAGGCCAGACCACAATACCGGGAACTCCATGCCCTTGAACAAATTTATAATTTATGCGATATTGACGCGATATTGCTCGCATCAGATTGAAGTTTCTCGCATTTTTGTCTCACGTTTTTCTCATGTTTTGCCTTCATTTTGACTCCTCTGCCTTTTTGCTGTTGTAAAAAACAAATTGATGTCAGTTTTTCACGTGTCTGTCCTGTTATTGACAATGAATTTCGTCATTACCTTGTTAAAGTAGTCTGCGGATCCACTCGGCTATCGCCTCGTGAATTCACAGCTGCTTTGACAATGTTATGACGAAATTCATGATCAATAACAGGACAGACGCATGAAAAACTGACATCAATTTGTTAATTCGACTAGTGTGTGGGATTTTTTTCGTTTTTGCTACAGATAATGTCAGAGAGGAACAATTTCCTAAAGCTGACTGAAGATAAACATTTAACGACAGTTTAACAATCAACTTCGTTATTCACATAACCAAAATGGAAGTCTAATGCAGTATTCACTTTTACGTTTGAGAGCTGACCTTCCTTCTGATACAATTTCCATGACAACTTCGCATCAGCTGTTTCGAACTATGCCATAGTACCATTTTTTCTCAATTCCATAAGACGTTCACAATTCCAGGGTCGTATAATGAGGTCTCAACGTCGGAATGTGCTCACCATTTACTAGAGAAAAAATTATAAAAACGGCAATCTTGAAAAATACATGTACACAAGTTCAGTTCAGGTGCACCGCCATGTTGGATCACGTACGCGGTTACAAAGCCAGCTATGCGGGATAATTCCCGTATTGTATGGTTCCCTTCGGGAATAGGGACTCAACCCAACCTTATTCGTTTGTCTTAGAATCGAGGCAGCTGTCCCCAGTACGAAAGAGCGGGAAAAAAGCGCGGGAATCTATCTTACAGCCGAGAAAAAAGGAGTAAAATGGCCGCTGTAAACAGTGTCGTTTATTCTTCTTTCTTAATTCTTCTCTATTTTCCTTCAAAATGTCGTTAAGTCTACTTTTATAATACACTTGGGTGATTTGTTTCCTCAAAACTAAGCAGAGTGTTTTCTGGGACGTTTTTCAAGTGTTAAAAAAGCTTATACGCCGCTTACATTTATAATGGTTATTGAATAGGACTGAGTGGAGTTGACTTGGAAAATCACTGACCACTTGTCGATGCGTGGAAAAGAAATTACGTGGTAAGTCTACACTGTAACTTTGCCAGAAAACAAAAGTAATTATCGATGTAAATGAAACGTTTTGTTAATTCAGCACGCGGAAAAGTCAGCGAAAATTTTACTTTAAAGTCGACGCTAGGTTTAAAACTTTGACCGTCTAATTCAGTCTCAAATTAATTTTTTATATAATTAATTGTCACTTTTTTCACTTAAGGGCGAACAGAGGAAATTAACATAAGTAGGGGCTGCCTGAAAAGGATAATTTGCTGCAGTTTCTTTTCATTAGTCTTAGCCAGCGGGGACAGGAAAGGAGAAAATGGTTGTGGTGTGAGGGTGAAGTAAGTTTGAGAGGAAAAGGAGTGGGGAGAGGTTTTAGTGTAAGAAATCAATTCATTTGAGCTCACTGGTATTACCTATTATTAAATTCTCAACCTGGGATAATGCAATTCTCGTGCTCTGATTGGTTCACTCAATCTCGGTTATCAGCTCATATACCTTAGTTTGACCTTATATGGTAAATGATTGCGCTTAGCGTTGCTAAACTAAAAACGTTTACGCCAGAAAGCGAAATTTCTTTCGGTATAAAGCAAAAGAAAAACGTTTTTGTGGAAAGTTTGGATCACTTTCGAAGCTTAGAGATACGCGAAAAGGTAAGAAATGTTTTTGTGATGAGCCTGCGTCTGTCTGACCACGAGGTATTACACAACATCGCATCTTCATCAACTTTTTTCGATTTCGCTAGGATTTTCTCGCTTTTTTCGCTCGTATTTCGTACTTCTAAACTTTTGGAGTTTAAGGAATTTAATAAAACAATTATTCCATTCGCGCTTGTTGGATATGAGAGTGGTTATAGCCAACTCGGCGCTACGCGCCTCGTTGGCTATTTACCATCTCATATCCAACGCGCGCTCATGGAATAATTGTTAAATATCTCTGATGGATACTCTTCTAACTATAAAAAATTGAGGACATTGATAATTTTCATGGAAGGATTTAGACACGTGCACCCTGTGCAATTACTTTTCTGTGTTGTTCAGTTTTCTTGTCTTGAAAGATAATGCGCACTTATCCTTTCTATAATATCTTGACAGACAACTAGCTGAAAAACCACAGCAGTTGATCTAGTTGCAGCTAATCTAAAGAACTACTAGGATATCTGCAGACACAGAATTCTTGGATCCGACATGCTTCCAGCCAAGCTGCTGTCACAGAAATGAAGACAAAAGTTATCAGATTTTGGAAATCATACATTTTACATAGTTGTACATCAAAGGTACTACATGTAACTTAATAGTCTCTTAATTTGCCTTCTGCTCAGTTACTTTGTGGTATGGTGTTGTGCAGCCCGTTGAATGCCTATAGCTAATTCCTTGTATCTTTTAGGTGTTAAGCCGTTCTGAGTAATCAGTGTTTTGATTGTTTTTTAACACTGTTGTGAATTCTGAGTGTGACCAGTTCATCTGGTTGCTGTTATTACTTCAGAATTAATTGAAATTGCACTTTGACTTTTTTCAAAGTTTGTATTAATGCAGCATTAGAAATTCCTTTAAGGTATGCTAGCTTTCGCCATTTTTTTTTTAAGGCAAAAGCTTGATTTTGATAGTTGGACCAATGAAAGGAGTTCTGTCTGGAACTTGAAAATCTTAGGAGAAAGGCTTTAAGGACAAAATATTAAAGGATATTCCTGTTGAGAAGATCCTCAAAGCCTTTATTCCTGCAGGTAAATCATCTACTCATGTTTGCAGTGATAGCAACCTAACATACTTAAATTATAATAAATGGCTGCAGCCTCAGAGAGACATTTGCACGCAGCCAATCTTTGTGTCAGTGTCAGTTATTTGGGGAAAGGGCAGATATATCCAGAAATGCAGGTAATTAGATGCATTACAAGTTAGATAAGGGTAATGAAGTGTGACCAAGCTCTTCTCCCCAACTTCAACATCTCTCTTACCTGGGAATACAGACAATTATTTACTTCAGTTAGTGTCCCCTAAACTGCAGCCCAACCCACTAACCCGTACATGTGACATCATGTTATTTTGAGACAGTTGTAACGGCCGATTCAAGTGATCGAGGAAAATGTTCACTCGCCTACTATTTTCTGCGTTGGCCTGGGTGATTGGATGGGTTTTTGGGACGCTTCGATTTCCTCTTCAGATCACGCGCGTCTATTTATATTGTATGTGACGACGCGTGTGACCTGAAGAGGAAATCGAAGCGTCCCAAAACCCCAATGAATCACTCAGGCCAACGCAGAAAATAGTACATGTAGGTGAGTGAACTTTATTTACCGGCTGTCCATAAAATGAATTTTCGAAAAGAAATATCGCGATTTGAAGTTTTTTTGGCACATTTTCCTCGATCAGTTGAATCGGCCGTTACAAATGTCTCAAAACAACGTGACGTCACGCGCTCTCGAATCCTTAGGGTTTTCATTGGGGTTGCAAATTGAATTACGTGCATTTCTGGTCATAAGTGGATTCAAACATTTTAAAAACTTTTCTTCCCCACATTTCATGTGGTTCCTGAATCTTCTGTCTTGATGATAACTACGTGTAAATACGTCAACTCAAAGAACCATGCAACGGTGTTCAACTTACAACGTACGAACTTTGCAAGGAGGCGTTACTGTCAATCACATTGGCACACTCTTACTGGCAGATAATTTGTAAAAAACTAAATTAGGTGGCCACGGCAAGGCGCGTCGCACTGTAACACGGGGACTTTGGAGAATTCAAGACAGTTACGTAAACCTAAGACGTAATCGAGAGTTTGCATATCTGACGAGAATAGGACTTTTGCATGATGACGCAATTTGACTCAGTAAGTACCAGAATCCTTTAGGTTTTGCTTGTCGCATGCTAATTAGAGCTATTGTTATTACAATAAAAGCAGGGTGACACACGCTAACACCAACCCGGTGCGGCCAACACAACACGCATGCGCACAACCATTTCACCCGGTCAATTAGCAGCCATGGACAACTTTCGAAACAGCTGTCCATGGCTGCTAATAGGCCATTTTCGAGTTGCTGTTTGCCTCTGGTTCAAAACGAGTCTTGGTTCTCAACCATTCAAATGATAATGAGTTTGATTTGCATGAAAATACGCAACTCATTTCCATTTGAATGGTTGTGCACCAGGACTCGCTTTGAAACGGAGTCAAACAGCAACTCGGAAATGGACTATTGACCGGGTGAAATGGTTGTGCGCATGCGTGATGTGTTGGCCACACCAAGGTTGGTGTTAGCGTGTCACCTTGCTTTATTGTTGTTATTTTTAGCCCACTGAAAATACAGAATTTAAATAAGAAAAGAAAATCAAACTGAATTCTGGTAGTTGTAATCAAATGACGCTATCTTGAAAGTTGCCTATTCTCGTAACTCCCCGAGTTTTTAGGTGAGGCTGTGTAAACACGGAATAAAGTCCTCTATTGCTTTTATAAAATATTTCTCAAAAATAATTTGACAAATTACTGGGTTTTTTTACTTTTTGATCGAAACAGATTTTTTTGATACGCCCATATTTCCTACCAGCCAATCAAGACGGGCGTCGCACAAAACATAACCAATCAAAATTCATAAAACACGGCTATTGACCAATAAGAGTGCTCGTACTATCCTGATTATCTTATAAAACTACTTTAATATTAAACAACATTGCCTTACCACCACAAATCTACCCTGGTGATGGATAGACAGATTTATCTTGTCATGGTTTTACTTTTGAACCTATCACTGTAGCAACTCGGAGAAAGCAAGTTTGACCTTTGACCTCGACAACTCATTGTCACATAAATAGTTAAGATTTCTAAAAGATGCTGTGATGAAATTTCAAGAACAAATAATATCTTCATGTTTTAATCACAAGTTTTTAAACAAGACAAACTGTATTTTACAGTAACTGCTTATAGTTTTCTGTGCCGCATTGCAGCAGAATGGAGCATATAATTTAAGATCTAGTAATAAGGGTCTCATGCTGCAGGCACCAAATGCCATAACAAAAAAAACATTGGGCGATCGTGCTTATATGTGTGCGGCACCTAAACTGTGGAACAACAGTCTTCCCTATCACGTGCGCAACGAGATTGATTTTAGTAAATTCAAAATTTTACTGAAGACTCACCTTTTTAATTTAGCTTTTAGTTAGGATTTAATTGTGCAGGGTTTTAATAGTTTTTTACAACTTAAATAAGGTTTTATGATTTTTTGTATATTTAAATAAGGGTTCTACTGTAATTTATTAGCTGATGTAATTTTTATATTTTTTAATTGTCATGCGTATTTGATCATATGTAAATGGAATTTGCGCACTACAAGTATTAAACTATTATTATTATTATTATTATATTACATATACGTTTGTTGTCCCTCCCTAAAAAGGGCTTTTCATCTCCAATTTAAAAATAAAAATACTACTAAATAAGTTTACAATTAACAACATTTAAAATCCTTTGACTATAACAAATAAGTATATACTACGCAAGTGAACAGTACTTCTACGCGCGCTCTGATTGGCTTCCGCCGACCGGTTATCTCAGTTGTAGAGCACGGTTAGGGTTAGGAAAATACTTATCGCATGTAACGTGAGTGTTTTAAGGTAGACCTTGATCTATTTGAACTCCAAAACCTTTAGCAAATGTAACAGGCAAAAAACTTTTGCACATGAAAAGATTCTCCCACATCAGTCTCCATTTCAGGCTCGATCCAGTGCAACCGTAAGATTGCTCATAAGACGTATTGATAAAGACGATTTATATCGGAACCTTCCTTGTATCAACTACGGAACGTGCCGTAACCTATTGGCTGGAAGGTTGAGCAACACTATTGCCTGTATTACATGAGAGTTTAGTAACAACGCTCAAAATCCCTTTCGCTAGTCAACGTGTGTTTATCAACCCAGTTGATGTACCCAAATATCCGTGCTTTACCCTCCCAACCAGTCAGCCCGATTCTTTCATCTGGAACTAACCTTGTGAGATATGAATATTATAGCTACTGTAAATGTTAAATATGTAGCTTAAATCCTCTTGATCAAACCACAAAAACATTACAGTA
>NC_090875.1:22643945-22681445 GCF_036669935.1 Montipora foliosa
GTCAAGTAGACACAGCCTTCAAGGAATAGGTATTCAGGGAATGTTTGGGTAGTTTTTGTTTTGTTTTGTTTGTTTAACAGGTTTTTTTTTTTTTATCATTTTATCATTTTTTACTGTAGGCCTGGGAAAACAGGAACAAGGAATAAACACTTGTTTACAAGTAGAAAAAACCAGCAAGAGAGGAGGGAAAATTATCAATCAAGACAAAGGTCGGTAGACATAGTAAGATCGTAACTTGTGCCCCATCCAACATACATTTACTTTTAAAAAGCCAAGCGAAAAATCACTTCAAGTTGCACTCTGTACCAGTAGTGCTTTGCGATTTTGCCATCGCGCTTACGTTGGCGTGGCGTCCTATCATTGAATCAATGCAACGATAGGGAGTTTAAGAAACGATGACGGCTACGGCAACGACAACGCCAAAACGCAGTAATATTATTGGTTAAAAGAACCAAAATGATCGTGCTGCACGTGCGGCACGCATTTTTGAACATTTATCTTCCATACTCATCAAAACTACTAAGTGAAGTGACCAAAATTAAGGTTTTGACGCCAACATGGACAAACTACAGTGAATCTTTCGGTCTCACTCTTTCCTTCAAATCCGTCCGAACCAATCCAGTTTTAGGACACTTCACCCATATTGAACAATATAAACAAAGATGGAATAATCATGAAACATGTAACATAGCTCAAACTTATATTTTGAAGTGACGTTTTCGTCGCCGTAGCCGTCATGGTTTCTTAAACTCCCTGTTGTTCTGCAGAAGACGGTAGAGAAATGTGCTTGGGTGAGTACGTCACATTGTTTTTCCTCATACCAGTGGATGGGTTACAATCTATCACTACAGACAAAAGAAAAACGATGATGTAATGTACAAATGAAAGAAGCCAATGGATTTATCATGGCGTTGATGATGTAACATGAAAACTGCCAATTGTGTTCTGGCGTCTAAAGATATGTTACTTCATTTTTGGCAAGATAAAAACGAACATTTTTAAAACGCATTCGTGTTGATGGGGCACAAAGCTTCGATGTCACAGTGAACCAAATTCATAGCTGCCGCGATTCTCCCTTAGTTCAGCGGTAGCGGCATCCAAACCATAGGTACTTCATGTATCCCCTGTTATAGTGTACGGTATTTCCAAACATTAAAAAAACCCGTGATTTTCCAATTTTAACGGCATCTCTTTCTACCAGCAGAATCAAAGGCTGCCGCCCTTAAGGAAATGGAACCAGTGACAAATGTCATGAAGAATCCCAGTAAAGTTGTCGTTCTTCGAGTAAGTAATGCTGAAAGTGTATAGTGAAATCTTTTTTTTTCGAAGCCCCTTTTTCGGGTGGGGGGGGGGGGGGGCAGCGTTGTGTGACATTTGGAAAAGCCGACTGCCAACTATACTTGGACTAATCTAAGCCATTTCAAGTCCAAAGCGTAATGCCTCCAATAAAATTGCACTTCATTCGTATGGGACGTAAAACCGTCTTCCATCACAAGAATTCTCAAATCAAAGCAATTTTGCAAAAACGGCTGCGTAGGAGACAAACTGTTTGGCAGCCTTTGATCACTAATGCAATTCTTTCATCTTGTTTTTCTAGAACATGGTTGGTCCTGGGGAGGTAGATGATGACTTGCAGCCCGAGGTTGTAGAGGAATGCAATAAATATGGAGATGTCGTAAAAGTTATTATTTATGAGGTACTCAAGAACTGCTCCTTCTGGAGACCCATCCTTTCTTTTCTCCAAACCTCCGCGCTTTAAAATCTGTTTCCACTGACCAAAATATTCATAGGCTCCAGGAGCAAGACTGCAATAGTTAATTACAATCTTTCGTAAGATCACGCAGGTACATGTACCTTCTTGTATCGGGCGGCAGCAAGAAGCGCCTAGCTTATTCTTTCTTCCAGATCTCGGCAAGATTTGCTCCGCGTTAATCAGGATCCTTTACTGCAAGGAATATTCGGCATGTTCTCTGAGATCAGTAACTCAAGTGGACGGCACTCGTTCATTTTTTATGTTTGTGTTTAGTTTCCGCAGGGAATCGTTGAAGAAGAGGAGATGGTCAGGATTTTTGTGGAATTTCAGCGAGTGGAGTCCGCGATTAAAGGTTGATGACGTTTCTCTAAAATCAACACTTTCAAACTGCAAACAGAATTAATGAAAGTTACAAAGCATGGCTATTACACTTTAAACCTGCAAAGAAAATTAATCAAAACCGAAATCATTGCAACTGCTTCATCTTTGAGAAATTTGGCTTTGACGTCATTATCGCGGTTTGCTACAAGAACCGCTGCTGAGCCGCTGCTGCAAATACGAACTTTTTACGTTGGCCAATCACAACTGATGCTGACAATCAAATGAGCCAATCATAATGCAGTGCAAATGCTTTCAAACCGCGCAAAGTGCTGCAAAGTGCGAGCGGGCAAGGCTTAGTTGGTCAGGGTTTGGGATACATGTATTACGTTCAATTAAAAGCTTCCAAGAAGGTAGACGCTAAGGATGTTCAAAATGCAATCAACGTTGATAATGTCACCAACTTGCAACATGAGTAATTTAAACGCTTCTGTTTTATTTGCAGCTCTCGTTGATCTTAATGGCAGATTTTTTGGTGGCCGGACAGTCAGAGGTGCATTTTACAACTTGGATAAATTCAGGAGACTCGATCTCATGTCTGATCTCACTTAAATGTGCGGTTACCATTATTTGCTGACTAAGAAAGAAAGAAAGAAAGAACATGCAGAAGAGACTCGTTTACACTTGACGGCATTTGGGTGTATGGAATTCTACTTTGCATTTCCCTTTTTTGTCAAAAATCTAAATCATTATTTGACAAGGCCTTTTTCGTGTTGTTTTGAGTTGTGTGATATGGAGCTTTGGCTTGTTGGACGTGATGAACATTTTTTCATGCTGGTACATTGTCACAAGTCATAATTATAAGGAGATCAAAGTGCAGCCTAACAACAAGCTCAGCCAACTCACATCTGTTGGTTCCTCGCGCTATTCCGTCAGAATAATTGTGTGACTTCTGTCAAATGTGGTTCAGCAACGAAAACTGTAGCGTGACTACAAACCTTCCAGGAAGAGTAATTAGAAGTAACTGTAGTGGAACCTAAATTTGCTAACTTGTTACAAGCTATGATCGTTTAACTTTGTAATGAAGGAAGTCACGAATCCTTGTTTTATTGCAATTTGTGTTGCCGGTCTCTGTCCCTATGTACCTCTTTTTTTTTTCTTGGTGTCTCGTCCGCTCGTGGGCTTTATTTAATAATCTTATCACTCGCAATGTTATAAGAATGGTGAAGAGAGCGGGGTGAACCTTTTTTTTTGTGCGTTCTTTTACGTTGGCAGCAATTCTAGTAAAAAATTTGAAAGACAAAAGGAACACATTGGGGCGTATCCGACAAAGGTTGATTCAGGAAGGCAGGGTGTGTGAGGTGTAGTGGTTTTCATGTTACGTTATCACTGCCCGGTGGATCTCGCATTAGCTCTCTTTAGCATATACTAAAACAGTGGATATCGTTGGAGGCGCACTCTGACTGGGTACTCAAATTCCGAATATCCTTTGTTAGTATATTCTAAAACAGTGGATAGCGTTGAACGCGCGTGATGATTAGCTACTCAAATTCCGGATATCCCCTTTGCTATTCACCAATGAGCAATTTGCGCCCGAAAAGGTCGTAATCTTTGCAGGAATAAATGAGTTAAAATCAACTTTTTGTGCTGTATTATCTCATTGTTTAGTATATACCAAGACAACTATTCACCTCAGGGTCGGTGGCTAGTGGTGGATAAGTACCTTGTTGCTTGGCGACTCAGTAAATATCCACCACTAGCCACCTCCACTTTCGTGAATAGTTTTTAAATATTCATCCGCCAGCATTCCTCATGGTTAATAGGGTGGCTAGGGCCCCCCCCCCCCCCCCCCCCGCCTCCTTTTTTTTTCTATTTACCTGCTTTTTATTGTATTTTTATTTTTGCTGGAACAGATACTGTTTACATGATGTGATCATTTTAGTTAATGCTTATCACATACAGGGCAAAATTACTGAATTCTGATTGGCTGAGACGGAGGACATATTTTCTTAATCACATGGGCACTTTTGGTAATCAAGAGGGCATGATAACTTGATCCTGATTGGTTAACAGTTGCTTATCCAGGGCAAGCGAGCTTACAAGCGGAATCTTCTTCCAGTTTCTGACTCTGATTAAACTGTTTTTTTCCACATGAAAATATTAATTAAATTAAGGTATATTTCTGTTGACACCATCTATTTATTGAATTGAACTTTAACCGAATGAAAACAAGTTGATCGCCATTTATCGTGGCATTGAACAGGCTTTCCTAGATAATTTTGCCCTTTCTGTAATAACCATGTAATTGCAATGTGCCCTTGTGCAATTAAGGGTTAATTTCACTTGTATTTTCAATGTTTTGAAAATAGCCTTAATAGGCCTTTTGCAACAAACGATCACATGGTACAAAATCCGCCATGCTGAAGGGCAAGCTCATTATTATTCCCCCACTGGGACATTAAAACAAAGGCAAGTCATTGAAGCTTGACTGGTTCAGGTCTCTTTGTTTTAATGTCCCAGTGGGGGAATAATAATGAGCTTGCCCTCCAGCATGGCGGGTTTTGTACCACATGATCATGCCGATACCACATGACGGAAGTCACAAATCCTTGTTCGATCACATGGTACAAAATCCGCCATGCTGAAGGGCAAGCTCATTATTATTCCCCCACTGGGACATTAAAACAAAGGCAAGTCATTGAAGCTTGACTGGTTCAGGTCTCTTTGTTTTAATGCCCCAGTGGGGGAATAATAATGAGCTTGCCCTCCAGCATGGCGGATTTTGTACCACATGATCGTTTGTTGCAAAAGAACTATTGCCCTCAGGCCCATGCAATTACATATACACAACATAAACAAAGTCAAAATGGCAGCCTTAACTATCTGGCCCCTGTTGCTTTAAGGGTGGATAGTGCTATCCGCTGAATAAATCACTCTCCACAGGATAACTCAATTGACTTTGCCAGTGTTTGTTCGCTGGATAGTAATAATTTATCCGGTGGATAGTGTTATCCGCCTTTTGAACAACCAAGGCCTGGACTTTTGTCAGAGTATATAATTCGATTCTTTCAATTCACCTCCCCCAGCCCCCTTAAAATATTCCTAGATCCACCACTGCACTTATCATAAGCAAGAAAGTGGAAAGTGGCCAGGTAATCTATCATTTAGCTAGAAACTCAACGCAAAGTAGAAGACAATCTGGCAAGATGATTTGAGGATAAGACGGTTCACATTATTACGATTAATGAGCAAAATTGAGTTGTTTCAAATGTCATCAGTACCACTGAATCACATGCACTTGGGGACATAAATACTAGTAACTACTACAGGGATAAAGGATTTCCTCTGGTACAGTACATCTACCAAATTTGTATTTTATTTTTTAATTACATGGTATGTTCCATTTCTATACTATAACAATGCAATCAGTTTTTTTTTTCCTCCTGTTTCTAATCAAGTCCTAACACATCTATAATAGTAAGTCAAGTACGGGAAATCGGATGATTTCCATGTGAAAGTGTCCCCAGAATACAGTGCTTACTCTCTCACAGCAGATAAAGGACAAAAAAAAAAAAACAATTTCCAAATTTGAAAACTTAGAAATTTTTTGTTACAAACCACAGTAAAAATAAATTCCTTAAATCCCTTTCATTCCTAAACACAAACTAGATCAGCCAACCTACCATAATTTTTAACTTTAAAAATTCTGAATGTCACTTTCGCAAAGATTATAATGATATTTTAGCAAAAGAACTTGAAGACATTCTTAATGCTGTTCATTTGGGAATGAAAGGTTTTAAGGAGATCCATGCTCCGAAGACATACAACAGGCTACATTATGCCACTGCCAAGGGCTCTGATCATCTTTAATATCTCTCTGACCAATGAAAATGCCATTTGATACTAAAAGTTGATGCACCTCTCACATAAGGCAGTTGATTCATTTTTGACTTAGTGCAAGATATTTAACAGCAACGCTAATAGGTGGAGTCTATCTAGCAAGAACAATCGTTCTGTTTCTGTTTGCTGTCTGCTGAGAGTTTTATTTGGTCCGGGAAATCATTGTATAACTCAACCTCTGTCTCCTGGGCCAGGGCGTTTTTAGCAATGGTCTGGAAAGCCTGTTCCACATTAATCGCTTCCTTGGCACTTGTCTCAAAGTATGGAATGTCATTCTTTGAGTGACACCATGCTTGCGCTCGTTTGGCAGAGACCTACAAACAGAAAATCAGATAATACTTGAACCAGTTCAAATGGTTGATTCCGACTCCACTAACATGAACAATCAAAGTGAAATAGAATGGCAATAATTATTACCAGGAAAAAGCTAAAATAGCCACCAAGATCAGAATTGACCAAAACTGAGTCTCCTAGAGTTCCAAGGTCTCCAAAGGGAGACAAAGAAGAGATACCAAAGCTAAGAAAGAACTTGAAAGATCAAGGGGCAACTATATATATGCTTATTTCCAACAGAGATAGAACACAACTACTATTTAAAGAAAAGGCAAGGCACAGTTACAACCTCAGGAACTACAAAATTTCTGACTCGCACATGGTCTAAGAAAGGGGAACTGTTTCCCCTGTTGCATTTCTTTTGTGGCTTTGGGGCTTTATCGGTGGCGTCAATACTAACTGGAACCCTTCAAAACTGACAAGACAGCTTCAGAGGCTATGAACAGAAGTCCAAGTCAGGCTCTGAATCAAACAAGAGAGACAATGTAACCAACCTCCTCAGCTTTTTTGTGTTACTTTATCTGATGAATTAACTATCACGTAAAAGAAGCTCACCGCTCTGTTTTCCAAATCAATCTTATTTCCTAAAACAACAAAAGGGAAATTCTCTGGGTCTCGTGGACTTGCTTGGATAAGGAACTCATCTCTCCAGCTGTCTAATGTCTTGAATGTACTGGGCTGTGTTACATCAAATACCAACACACAGCAGTCAGCTCCCCGATAAAATGCTACACCCAAACTTTGAAATCTCTCTTGTCCTGCTGTGTCCCATATCTGGCAAAAGAAGGAAAATTGTTTGTACAGGGTGGTGCTAAATTATTCATGATGCCAAAATTAGCAACAAAATTTAATTAAAATCTTTTGTGGTTAAACTTATATGCAGAAGTAAACTCTAGACACCTTAAATTTGCAGCACAATTCCATTCTCAATTGCTTTACTGACTAAAGTAACATCTATAAGTCGCCACTGGGAGTAAAAAGGGTTAATTAATGGAGACTTGAGTGAACCTAGCTGTTGTTAATTAATGAGAATTGATCCAAAAAACCAACTAGACAAGGCATTCATAATTATTTTACCTGCATAGTTACAAGCCTGTCATCGACCATCACTTCTTTTGTCAAAAAATCTGCTCCAATTGTCGCTTTGTATTGGTTACTAAATTTTTTGTTCACATATTGGTTCATGAGTGATGTTTTCCCAACCCTGAAATAGAAGAACAAGTAGTTGATTAGTTTACAACCGAGACATATGACTGCACCCTAGCCCCACTACCGAGATCTTGGGCTCCTTAAAACTGGGGCAGTGGAGGGTGGGTGTTAATTGCTTTGCAGTGATCATGATAAATCATAAATACAACAGTATGAATAACCTTTATCTAACAATCCCATGTGTTAAAAAGTAATGCTTCTCCACATTTTAAAAGCCAGTTTTTGTCAAAGTTGGGTGTTGGTGAGTTCTTATCAGGTCAATGGGGGGACTTAGATTGGAGGATAATTTCTGTCCTCAGCATGTCCAATAGGTTTGGAAGCAAGATTTTTCAAATGTACATACCCAGGACAGCAAATCTGTACATGTATCGAAACACTAAGCACCATACTTTTATTAATCTGATTGAGGGTGCAGCTACAGTATGCCCTAAGTATAAACTGCATGGTATTGGGTGAAAAGAACATGAAGCTGCATTGATTTTCAAGATTAATTCACATTGTAGTGGATCATTTCTTTTATGAAAAGTGGTGGCTCCCAAAGGAGTCATCATTATTGTCCACATTTAATCCTGATTCTTGTCCTTAAGAAAATCTTTTAAGTGATAGAATTTTGCTTTTTTGGAACTACTCAATAGGTCATTTTACAGTTGAATGCTCTATGACCTAGCCTATGAGATGCTGTCAGTGACATTGTATTGACACAGACCTCCTGCTTTTATCATGTAAATTGTATTGTTGTAATTCTAATTAGTCTACATTAACATTAGAAAAGTGCAGAGGTTTTGTATCAAAACTGGGTCACGGGCAGCGTCGCTTTCATTCTTAGGCCAGGTAACTTAGCTACAACTGGTTTATTGCAACTGCAACAGGATCTTCACTTCTCAACTGCAGCCAGTGTAACTCCAACAAGGATGTTTCCTCCACATGCAAGAAAAAACCATGCCAACGAGGATATTTTCAAATCCTTGTTTCTCACTGATCAATTATAGTTTCCTCAATTATCTTTATACATAATTTTATGGTATTCATGCACAGCTACAATAAACATTTTTTTCCAAGAAGTATGTTTGCCCTCAGCTTAGTTTGCAAAGTTGTTTGGTTACTACATATACTGATTTTCTTTTGACATGCCTATATAGAAAGATCTTGGCATTACGCAGTGTCAAGTTCCGGTTTCAGGGGTTTAGGGTACATTTAACTTCAGTGCCTGTATCTTCAAATGCGGTTCCTGCTTAACTCCTTACTCCCGATAACCCACTTCAATTTCCCTTGAAGGTTCAAGTTAAGGGGAGTTGACCGTAGTGCTTTCCCAGTAGTCTGTTCTTGTCCATGTACTTAGGCTGTACTCATACATGTACTTCAAACCATAGATCATGACTGTCACCAAAACTTAGTAGTGAACTGATGCAATTTTCTCATCAAGTTAAAGTGGGTGGAAGATGATTTTAAAGGCAGTTGAAGCATTCAAATGCAGCCTGCAGTAGCCTATTTGGCTAGTGGTTAATTCCTAGTCAATCCTGGGTAGTTCCAGACCTTTGTGTGTACTAACTGCCATTATTTTGGCAGCTCTTTTTTAGTTGCAATATTGTCTGTTTGCAAAGTACTTTAATTTCCCAGGAATCTCTAAGAACTAACTATTTGCAAAAGAGGCTAGTGTTTTTGTTATCAAGGGAGCCCCTTCTTTTCTTCTTCCAAACAATAATTCACTCCTTTTGACGTTATTTAAGATTCTATTACATTCATATAAACCAAATAGTATGAATTTTCAGAGCCCATTTTGACAAGATTGTATGTTCAACTTACCCACTGTCACCCAAGATAATCACTTTTAGAAGAACCTTCTTTCTTGAGGCCATACTTATTAGCAACACCTACATAACAACAGCAAAAAGAACACTGCTATTAATCACTTATTCACATGCTGCTTTTACAACACAGCATTCTTTAAAAAAAAAAGGAATTTATTTACTCATGGAACATCATAAGAGCGCTTAGGACCTTGTTCAACATGTGGATATGTGTCTGTGCATTCCGGATTTAATTGGAATTTGGCAGTGTTGGTCTTAGAGGAGAGAGGAAAACCGGAGTACCCCGAAAAAAACGTCTAAGAGCAAGGAGAGAACCAACAACAAACTCAACCCACACATGACGCCGGGACCGGGAATCAAACCTGGGCCACATTGGTGGGAGGCGACTGCTCTCACCACTGCTCCACCCCTGCACCCCAAGTCTAGTCAAGTCAAGCCTATCTTAAGTTTAGCCTATCCTAAACTTGCCCTTTGGCATTTTGCAGGCTCATTTTAAAACATGTACACGGAAGACTGACCTTTTCCTTCAAATTTTGGACAAAAGCTAAATGAGATGCAACATCGTATCTACCCTAAATTTGTCCATGGTTTAACACATTCACACATCCCCCAATCAGCAAGTAAAATCGTCTGGCATTAGCCAGAGTAAAATCCATAAATCTTACTCTCAGGTGGGGAAGGGGTAATCAAAATTGTGACTCTGCTAGCATGACACTGGTAGCCATTTATACAGCAGGGTGGAGAGAGACAGTATGGGGAAAAGCTTCTTGCCTAAAGGAACAACAAGTTGTCAGAGCATTGTAGGTCTCGAAGAAGCAACCCTGGGATTCAATATTGGGCATGCTGACGACAACGTCACCGCACCTTCAAGAATGAGATAGAGGAAGCTTTTCACAGTCCAAGTGACAATCTGATATGTCTATAAAAGGGCAGCATGGTTTTACATTGGTTCGTACATGACAGGCAGGTTATTCCAGCAAAATTTTATGACAGTAAAATGACACTGAAAAGAAATTAGGCTCCTTTATATCCCTTGATGAATTTTTTTAATATGTGGATAGCTACTGCCCTAAAACGTTTTTACACAGCTGCTAGTGTTACTACGAATCACAATGTTCAGCAGCCCCTAAAGCAATAATCATTCAATGTTGCAGTAAATACGCTTCATTGACCTCAAAGTCTTGGGGATGTTAATCAAATAAAGATTGTTTGTTGGTTTTCAGTTTGCATTCAAAAGCCGGCTGTTTAAGCAATTTTAATTTTTAAAAGACAGGTCAAATTATGACATTCGTGTACTTTACCATACTTACACATCAATTCTGAGTTAAGACTTGAACAACTAATTAAGCTACCACATTGAATCCAAAAATAACTTATAATTAATACCGAATTACAGCTTGGTCGTCCCTTGGACTCGCCAAATACTGACGAGAATCTAGTGTTTAAAATTGCTAAATGGAATGATCACACGACCTGACTGACATTTGAAAACGGAAAGCTAGTTCATTATATCGTTTCAATTCACTGATGAAATTTCGGTGATTTTGGCCTCTTACTTAAATGAAATAAACGACATCAGCTAACTTCATAAGCCATAAGGAGCGCTTAACGAGTCGTTCTCCTTTAAATCAGCAAATAGACCGAGCTGTGAGTTAAGGAAAGTACACCAAACCGCTTAAATTTAGGCAACGATGCTTTAACTTGATCAAGTACCCGAAACCTGAGATTTTTAACGGGATCTTTGACAAGAGCAGGGAGTTCTGCATCGCATCTAATATAGTAAACCCAAAATAGAATAACTGCTTTAGCCAAATGCGAGACACAAGCCCCTGTACTTACCGATTTCAGCCAAAAAATAAACTGCAAGTTGTTGCGACACAAACTTCACGTAATAATATGGAGGAACCCAAATTCGCCGAGGTCTCGTGATTTCACCAGGTTATATTTCATTCTACGTCATCCATTCTCAAAACGAGGTTTTCAATATGGCGCCCAAGGCGATAAGAAAGTCAAGTCCATCGAAGAGCAAATTTGGTGTTCTTAGCGCGTTTTTCATGG
Source organism: Montipora foliosa (assembly GCF_036669935.1). Lineage (NCBI taxonomy): Eukaryota > Metazoa > Cnidaria > Anthozoa > Scleractinia > Acroporidae > Montipora > Montipora foliosa. The sequence continues at coordinate 22,655,325 of NC_090875.1, forward strand.
ACTTTTACAGAAATCCTGAAAAATGGTGAGCATATTTTTATGTCAGAGGTTCAATATTTTGCAGTGGAACCGTAAAGATACCGATTTGATGCAACACTTGCTGAATGTGTTTCTGCCGGTAGAGAACGTTATGGCGTGATCTGCATGAGACAAGCTCTTTCTCGCGCTGGCATGCATGCCGCAATTATGTAATTATTCATTCCTTACTTATTGCGTAAACCGGACACTTCTTGTCCATGGACCTTAAAGCTGTCGCGCCTTTTCTGGAAATTGCTCTCGATACCCGGCACTTAATTTGCATATATATAAGCTTAACTTACATTGCCTTATGCATCGTTCTTCAGAGGATGCCGCCACTTCACATTACGTCACCGCCACTATGTTGGTGGATGAAAAGAAAAGATCTCTCACTCGCTCCTTTTGTTCGTCCACCAGCAAATGTACATTACATCATTGTTATGTGTCTCTAGAGACTGGTTGCAAACCATCTATAGATGGTTTTCACATGACGTCACAGCAGCCATTTGGGTGTACTAGAACAATAGACATCCTCTCCCTTGGGGACTGAATTAAAAAAAATATATATTTTCTATTGTTTTGTACACCAAAATGGCCATCAAGTCACGTGAGTGAAAACCATCTATAGCGTTTGTAGTTGCATGCCACTTTCTTCAAAGGATGCTGCCACAAAAACATAATCCAGTGAGAATGTATTGTAGAATCGCTTGGAACAAGGCATATGCTAACCATATATACTATTCACTTTGCAAATGTATATGCCTGAGTAATTACACGTCTTACTCCATCAGAGCTCTCAAGTCTCACGCATTGAGTGTGAGTCTCACACATTTTGATGCAATCTCACACTCTCACTCTGACACAAGCATGTCTCACGCATTGGCACTCTTCTGGTCGGTTTTAACCTGTCAGAAGTGACCATGAATTCAGAGTTCGTTCCTTTACTGGCACTGAACTTTAGCCAATGTTCAGTCTGTTTATGTGCGACCAATTGTCTCGTTTCTTCAGGACTGTCACCCGTTAATAAATGAATTATGGGCCGATATGTTAGCTCAGGCTGACCATAATAGCATGGGCTCTCTTAGCAAGCAGCATGCAAAAATCAAATGGCAGACTCAACGATGCATTTCCAGGGATTTGAGAAGTGCAAATTTCAAAAATTTCCAGGGAAGCATGCAACCAGACCCCCATAGAATTTTTGGTGTCTCTGGCACAACAAGCACAGGACACTTGAGCCTTTGGTTCAATCCCCAGCAAGCATCTCACTCTTTGGAAACTTTAAGACTTGAGAACTCTGTTCCATATAGTCCAGATTTTTTGAAAGGTCACAAGTTCAGGAGGGTGACAGGGCTTGCGGGATGTATAAAATAAAACAAAGTAGAAAAAGGCTGAAAAGGCGATGCGACTGATGTGTTTATTTGCAAGTTTCAGAAAGCAAGCCTCACTCTATTCAGTTGCAAATAAAACTGCAGGAGAACTTTTAAAATAATAGTGTGATTCATTTAGAACCAGTGTGAAAAAGAATTAGAAGTCAAGTAATACACCATTCTCTCATCCACATCAAACAATGAATAGGAGTTGCACCCGTCATGTGTAAATGCCAGGTACATCGCCATAAAATGTGTTGTGCAAATGCGGACATTATTCCCGTCCTTTTCTTTTCTGTACCTGGGAATGAAGGCTACATGAGATGGTTTAAGAGCTCTGGACATTAATCGTTTTCTTTCCAAATTGGCCAACTGTCTGAATTATTTTTCTAGCCATGTCTTGGTAATGAGTGGTATGCTGTAAATGACCCTTGGTCAATTTTCTAACAAAGGTTAACCCATTGACTCCTGGAAGTGAGACTTGAACAGATTTTACTCTGTGTAATGCCAGATGATTTTACTCGTCAGCTGGGGGAATTCTAGGGCACCTGAGGGGTTAACCACGCACTGGTGGCTAAGTTGGTTGAGCACCGGGCTGTCACGCGGGAGGTCGTGAGTTCAACTCCCGCCGGACCAACACTCAGGGTCTTTAAATAACTGAGGAGAAAGTGCTGCCTTTGTAATTACATCTGCAAATGGTTAGACTCTCTAGTCTTCTCGGATAAGGACGATAAGCCGGAGGTCCCGTCTCGCAGCCCTTTAATGTTCATAATCCTGTTGGACGTAAAAGAACCCGCACACTTGTCACAAAGAGTAGGGCATGTAGTTCCCGGTGTTGTGGTCTGTCTTCTATGGTGTATCATGGTTTGGAGGGTAAATGAAGATATATGATATGATGATATGAATGGAGGGGACATTTTTTTGACTGCTCAACTTGTTGACTCCTCAAACACCCTAGGATGCCCCCAGTTGACAAGTAAGAGTGTCTGGTCATTAGGCAGAGTAAAATCTGTCAAGTCTCACTCAAAGGGTCATTGGGTTAATAAAAAGTATTTATTTCATTTGCACAGGCAATTTGTGAAACACACCACAATATTTATTCTTGCTGTCTTTGCCGCACGTGAATACTCAGACATTGATCTCATGGCTCCTCCTCCTGCTCCTTGAATGGTAAATTGTGTTACTGTTATATTAAAATATTGTTTTACACATGTAAGGTAAAGGTAAAGTCCACTATGAGCCTAGAAGGCCCACCAGGCTGGCACTTATCTGCGGTTTCTGTAGCATGAAGCGACTAGGAGTATTTCTACTCCCCCCTGGATGGAATGCTAGTCCATCGCAGGGTTAACCCCAGCATTTTCGCCAGTACCCATTTATACACCTGGGTGGTGAGAGGCACCGTGAGAGTAAAGTGTCTTGCCCAAGAACACAACACAATGTCCCCGGCCAGGACCCGAACCCGGACTACTCGATCCGGAGTCGAGCACACTGACCATGAGGCCACCGCGCCTCCCACCCACATGTACCAACTGCTAAATCAGTACTGTATTTGTTACTCAATATTTTGCTCAATGTTGACTGTGGTCCAGTTTGTTTGGTTAGCAAAGCACCAGACTACTGTGGGGGAGGTAGTGGGTTCATACCCCAGACAGAGACTAAATTTGTCCAAAAAATCCAAAGTCTGAAAAGCCCCTACGTGGAGTGGTCAATAGACTCTTAGGGGTCCCGGTCTCCCTTGGCTGTTTCTCTCATTTAGGTAACAAAACATGATTGACTCAAAAAGCATGCAGCTTGACTAACATAGAAGGGATTGCTAGCAGTCCATACAACACAATTCAACAGGCAAGCAGTGTGTATCAGTTTAAGAGCACGTAAGCTTCTGATACAGACACATAGACATATTATTTGAAAGATTCGTTGTTATCAAATAGTTTGTGTAATAAATTATGTAAATTAGGGCTTGTGATGTCAGTCTTTGAAGGGGCCAAAGTTCATTTTGTGTTTTGTCAGGGAAAATTATTGTTTCCTAAGTTTTTTCGTAGATCAACTTATGTTAGCATATCTTCTCTGCTTTCCTTTCAGGTTGACCGTTTAAACTGTGGCTCTGTTTGTTCAAATAGTATCCTGGTAAAAGAGTGCCAGGTTAATTCACCACTCCAAGACAAGCTGCTGAATGTTAGACAACTTTATGTTCTTGAGGATTCTAAGATCATATTTCTGATGACAGATTAAAGCCCCAACAAAGAAACTAAGAGAGAATCCACCAGAAGTTCGAGTAACAAGTGGACAAAAACCTAGTACCAAGATTATATACATCGTATTGCAAACTTCTGTAGGACTGTTTTAAATTAAATATCTTCTCAAAAAAAAAATCATTTCTAGCAACACCAAACGTCAAAAACAACTGTTGAACTTCGTAAGAACCTGGTGAAATGAAACTGACAATGAAATTTTTCCTGTGTTTGCACAATTTCTCTGAACTTTGAAATTTAAGTTTTCTCTTTCCCATGGGAAATTGTTTTCAATGTTATTTCAGGTAATTATTTATATCTTTAGCTTAAAGAAAATGTAAAAAAGGACTGTAAAATACTTTAAATTATTCTGGTACCAGATTTTTATCCACTAAAAACTGAAATTGCTCCATTTTCTATCGGATTTTGTCTTAATCTTTTTTCTTTAATATGATGCCCTTTTAGCCACCACCAATGTGTTTTGCAAACAAGATGTTGGATATTATTGTTTAGCAAGTGCTTAAAGCAATACTTGCTCGGCATTAACTTAACAATGTTGTAGTGTTTGCAAAAAGCAATAAGTTTGTCATTGTAGTTATGAATGAATGAAATAAAGTTGTGGAAGTGGTTTTGAAACCTATGGCTTGTAAGTTTAACTGTACCAGCTTGCCGAGTGTATAAAGGAGGGGGCAAGTGTGCAGTGAGGTTGTGGTTTCAAAACCTTGGCCGGACAAAAAATCAGGGTCTTGAAGAAAAATCTCCCTTTTTATTCCCTCAACATTTGCCTCAGCTTCATGGTTGGTGAAGTGTGGTGACAAGAGACTACAATATTATTGTGGTCTCATGTCACCACACTTCACTCAAATGCATTTTGTTTTCTTTTGTTCAAAATGGCTCCGTCTAAGCTGTGAATGCGCAGTTCAGGGAGAGAAGCAAGCATGTCCACAAATCTGTGGGCTTCTCAGGGAAATTTTTGTTTACATGTACTTTTCTCTTCAAACTAACTTGCACCTGTTTGCACACTCAATTTGAGCTAAGGGCAAACCTTCTAGTCTTGTCTCATTTAAACCCAAAATATTTTCACTTGGAATCAATAAACTGATAAACTATAAAAGACAAATTTATTCCCAAGAACTACCTATATCATTTCAGATTCCTACCTACTCTATAATACTGTAAATAAAATTTATAAAAATATAATGATTCCAATTTAATATGTGATGAAAAGCTCTGATATGAAAATTTATTTAATCAGTGATGTAATATGTATGTAGCCTTGTTTCTTTTTCTTTTAATTAAGATCTATAATTTCAGATTTTATACTTAAAAAATTTTTCTATGACTTCATGATCAAAAATAGGAAACAGGAAATAGGTCCTTTTCGTTGTTCTGTATTATAAGTAACAGTTGTCAGCTGGCTGCTTAAACAGTTCAGTTTCTTAGAATTCTAAATTAACTTGCTGAGGTAGTACATTTTGCTCTAAGACCCCCAAAAATGCTTTAATATGTTGCTTACATTAAGAGTATCAGCTTCTCTTATTTATGTTTCATTTTAAAATGTTTTGAGAATCCTGTCTTCTTGCAGTCTGTCATTCCTATACTTCCTTTTGACCTTAACAGAAGGCAGTGGTTGATTCTTTCAAAGTAACAGGCACGCAAAAGCTGGACCAAGAGGGAGAGGGGCCAAGGGGATAATGAGAGAGCCATCTGATCCTGTCTCCTTGCCCCTCCCCTCTGACAGTTTCTCATTTGCCATTGTCCCAGCTTTCACATGTCCATTTCTTCTCACAAATGTATCCAAAATTCATTGACCTGCTTTGCAGGTAAACTTTCTTTGTAAGAAATAATTTTTTGGGACACAGTTTTGTTATGCCTGGTTGATTCCTCCTAAGCATATATACTTAAGTTCAAGGTAATCCTCAATGCCATATTTAGAACCCTCTCGTCCTAAACCTGATTGCTTCCAGCCACCAAAAGGTGCTATTTCTGAGGAAATGGCACCTTCATTGACACCAACCATACCAACTTCCATCGCTTCTGCTACCCGCCAGATTTGGCCAATATCTTTTGAGTAAAAGTATCCTGCAAGCAAAAAAATTACGTCAGTAGTAATTTTTATCTTGTTTTGTGATAATTTCATATCATGGTTTGGTAGACATTACCTTCTGTGAATGTAGTGATAAACGAAATGAATCATAATTATATTGAACTGCCGATATGAAATCAAGTGAAGCTATGATCCTTGCAGTCATGAATGAAATTTTAGCAGTTGCGTAGAGAAGCCTGAAAAATTCAGGACTTCAACAGGGTTTGAACCAGTGACCTTGTGATGATAGAGCATCATCACACTGGCATCTTGAGTTCATGGGTTCAAACTCTGTTGAAGTTCAAACCCTGTTGAAGTCCTGAATTTTTCAGGCTTCTCTTCACAATTGCTAAAATTGCGTTCATAACTGCAAGGATAATCGCTTCACTTGATAACCTTCTGTATATTGCTGCAGTACAACTGATCTTACAGCGTCTTATGAAGTGTGTGGAATGTTGTGTTCCTGTATTTTGGAGGTTGCAACGCTCGTATGAAGAACATTTGTGGCAATACTGTGCCTGAATGAGTTTTGGAATGTTTTTCTTGTCTAAGCACCAAGCCCCATTTGTTCAAAGGCCAGATAACTTTATCTGGTGGATAAGTCACCATTCAACAGTTACAATCGCTGCAAAGATTTAAGTATTTTGCTTCGTAACTGTGAATGTTCATACGTACTCTAGTCTAAGCACATCTAATTAAAGGTGAGTTCAAATACCTTGTCAATGTTTCACACAAAGTATACTTGTGACTTATCCACTGGATAAAGTTATCCAGCGTTTGAACAACTGGTGCCAGAGCAATAATATCAGTGAGCAGGCTACTGCTTTCTGAATATAGGACAGTTTGGTTTTTCATTAATAATATATTACTGCTGTTAAAGGTTGACCCATTCACCCCTAAAGCAACCCAAATTGAAGAGTAAAATCATCTGGTGTTGTAAAGAGTAAAATGATGTAAACCTCACCCTCAGGAGTGAACAGATTAAGAGTGCAGGATGAGGAGAATATTCTAACAGCAACTAGATAAGGAATCAAGCTCCTTAGTCACATGCAAGAATGATGATGACTCATAATGAAGCCGGCTAGTATTTTTTACAGGTCACAAGTCAGTTTTACCAATGCAGAAAGTATCCATAAAAGTTATAAAGCTATATTCGTAAAAGATAACCTTTATTAGGCCTAAAAACTTTTGTTTAGGCCTAAATTAGGCATATATGGTCAGCCTTTATGCATGTTTAAGATACTTTCTGTATTTGGTAAAACAATGACCCGTGACCTGTGACATGTAAAAAATACCTGCTGTAATGAAGCAGAGAGACAAAGTACCTGCCAATCCAGCAGAAGTGTCATTAGCTACTGTCACTGCCTCATCTTCGGTCTTAAATCTGTAAAACAACCAAATATGTGTTTAACTGAGCATTCCACCTTCAGTAAACCTGGGTCAAATCACCAGGGATTAAATTGATGATGACTGAACGAGTCTAAAAGAGACCAAATCAACTAATGCAATTTTTTTGCTTTTCCAAGGGCTGGAGGGAGATGGCAAAGAGAAACCGGAATCTCTGTCATGTACAAGAGGACCAGTGTGTCACCCAGCAGGTCACTCGCATTACTGCACCCCTTAATTCCCTCTATTAAAAAACAAAATTTGAATTAACAAACTTTCAAAACAGATTTCACAATAAAAGTTAACGTTAAAAAACAACGACGTTTCGACCGTTCGACGGCCATTTTCATGTTGAAAAGTAAAATATATACAATCGATTATAAAAATGCTAATGAGATACTGACTAAAACTCTAAATATGTACATAGAAACAATACAAGAAAATTTTAGCATGAATGATTTTAAAAAACGCTAAGGTGATAGAAATAATATAAAAAGCGAAATAATTAAGTAAGTAGCTTCGCGCGGATCGATTTGGTTTAAGTTTACGAATAAAAAGCATTTCAAAAATCAAGCAGTCGAGTTTGCTCTGACATTTCTTCAAAATCTCGAAATTGCTTCCGATGGTCTCCAGATCCTTTCTGTACTCATCCTTTACGTGATAGCCAATTGTTGAGTGCTTATGTTCCTCCACACGTTGATGTAGGTTGTGTTGTATTGTTTCTATGTATATATTTAGAGTTTTAGTCAGTATCTCATTAGCATTTTTATAATCGATTGTATATATTTAAGCACATACAAACATTTTTCTTCTCAACTGGAAAATGACCATCGAACGGTCGAAACGTCGTGGTTTTTTAACGTTAACTTTTATCGTAAAAAACTAAAACAAAAAATTAACCTGTGTGGTGTGGACCAGATAGTTTTGGCATTTGACATCATTAATTTTACCAAGATGACAAAAGGCACAAAATATAATTGTGACAGTTAAAACTTGCCTTATCAGAGGAGCAACAGGTCCAAAGGTTTCTTGCTTGCAGATAATCATGTCACAGGTGACTTCTGTTAGGATTGTTGGTTGATAGAAATTGCCTCCCAGTTCATGCCGCTGACCTCCTCGCAGACAAATGGCACCTTTTGACACAGCATCTTTAACATGACTTTCGACCTAACAATTAAATCAGTGTTGTTCCTCGTGCATTAATTAAGACAAAAAGTACTGATAATAGCAGTTATTTTTGTTTTATCACAAATAAAACTAAAATGTCTGGAATTCCATAGAATTAGTCAGATAATATTACATCAGGTCACCAACTGAGGCTATGGCTCGAAAACTTTTAAGTTAAAGTTACGTCAAGCAGATGATCGAATCTCCATATTCTTGACTGCCAACAGATGAAGCCCTTTTTAACTATAGATGTATCAGGTGTTCTTTTTTTCCTTCTCCCTGCCCCACCCCACAAAGAAATTACTTGATTCTTAGCATTCATTATCTCTGATAATCTAGGTGCTTGGAAGTGAGTGAAAGAGCAACTGAATGCTCTACCCCTTGAGCTACATGAACTCTTGCAGAACCATGCATGTATCTTACCAGTGTTATGAACTGGTCGTAAGTTCCAATCCTGTTTGGGACTCTGACTTTCCATGTTTAGCCAAGCAACTGCTTTATCATATTTTGTCACTGGCACATTTAACCGTACACCATTAATAGCCCCATTCACTCACCATCTAATTACCACATGTGATAATAATTAAATCAATAATAATAATAGTTGCTATTATTATAATAGGCCTATCACTACTTAATGCAGGAAATGTTACTGAGTATCTGGCCACAGCTTGTGGCCTAATAGGATACTCCATCTGTTCTGTCCTTAATAAAATTAAGTGTCCAGCACTTTTTCGTAGAATCCTTCCTGTTTAAGAACAGACTTTATAACAACTCAGTATTTACATAACTATAAACTAAAAAAGAATTCTGATATAGTAAGCAATTGTATACGGAAAGTCAGGATCATATCTTGTCACTTGTTATTATTATTATTATTAATTAATTTAATATTATTATTATTATTATCATTATTATTATTATAGAGTTTCAACATCATGTTCTGGCTGTTGTCATTGCCGTCTTTTCTTCTGTTAGGCTAGTCATAACAAATGACCAAAGGCTAGCAGAATTATCTCTTCTTCACATTTCCAACACTTTCCTCAATATCCTTCAAGTTCCCAACAAGGCATTACTCCAACATTGAACATTGAATTATTATTATCCAACATTGAATTATTATTATTATTATTATTATTATTATTATTATTATTATTGTTATTATAGTGTTTATTATTTCATGCCTACACATGCAGCTAATGGGTAGACCTTCACAAAATTAATTCACAGTTTATTGTGATCTGCAAAGCCATTGACCCCTAGGAGTGAGAGTTAACAGATTTTAATCTGTCTAATGCCAGACAATTTTACTCGTCAACTGCATGGGGCCATCCTAGGGCGCATGAGGTAATGACTTCAACCTGAAATAAAATCATAATTTGAAAATGCACTCCTCACTTTTTCAACAGATTTTTCATTTATAAGTGGTCCTTGCGTGGAAGTCGCTTCCATTCCATTACCAACTGTCAACTGGTTGTCCACCGCTTCAGCAAACTTGGATGCAAATTCATCATAAATTTTGTCTTGGACGAGAATTCTATTGGCACAGATACAGGTCTACCAAAGACGAAAATAGAAAAACCATCTAAATCAATTCTTGAAGTCAGAGGGCATAAAAGGGTTCTATGCCATTCTTAATTTACACGTATCAATTCAACAGGTTTCAAGAAAAGCCATTTCAGCTGAGTGCAACATGAGCCAACACCCCTTATGAAATTATTCTCATGTAGATGTTCCATAAGTTCAGGCAAGAAATAAATATTAGCAAGCACAGAATTTCTTGCTTCACTAATTCAAACATTACCTTGCTCTCCCTAATAACCCAACTTCATAATAGGTTTATATACCTGAGCAGTGTGTCTAAACTTGGCTGTTATTGCCCCACTGACAGCAGCATCAATATTTGCAGAATCAAACACAATGAAAGGGGCATGTCCACCAAGCTCAAGGGAAACTCTTTTAATTGGATCAACACACTTGGACATCAACCGCTGCAGACAATGAAAAAAATAATAATTTATTATTATTTATATTAATTTTGGTCTTGTGAAAATAATACTCAAATTATTTCAAGACCAAACACAAAAGGGGAGCAATCCTGTGCCTCAATACAATTAATTTTATATTGGTTTGGATATCTGGGTAGGCAATTAACCAAACACAACACAAAAACCTGTACATACATCCCAAGAGGTCAGAACCAGTATAGTGCACATGCAAATGAATTATTACCTGAAACCCTGATTTGGGAGTCATAAAATGTTGTAGTGCAATTTACTAGCACAAATTGCAGACACTAAACAAAGTGAGTAAAATATAACAAAATTACTGCAATTTGAGAATTCAGAATCCAAATCTCTACAGAGTTCTGAAATTCAGAGATACTTCCCTCATTGTGTTGGTTATCTATGCTTAAAAAGGAAAAGTGAGAAGGATCAACATGTTCACAGTCATGAGTACTGCTAACCAGTCAGTCAAGTCAGTAAGTCTGACCTCAAGAATGATTCAGCAATGTTAGTGCCAAGATGTCAATGCTGCCCCATCAAGTTCACTTCATTAGCTGACTACAGGCCCGTGTTGGGTCTGTGTTGGGCAACATGGGTACATCACTGGCCATCCAAAATTATGCAATTTTCTGGATCTTATCCTTAAAACAACAATGTACATAACCTCCAGTCCAAGTGAATGAAACTTAAGGACGGTGCCTACTAATTCAAAGGTATTTTTTCCCCGGTTTATGATTATGCAGGAAATGTAGATCTTGACAAGTGTCATTGAAATCCAACAAGAAAACTGGGGGTAACCACGCATTTTTCCAAGATAATTCATGAATAATAATTGTAAAAAGCTTTAAAATACAAAGAAATGTGTGGCATTCTTTCTCAAATTGAAGCTTAATTATCTCTCAAAAATGCAGGGTTACCCCCAATTTTCTTTTTGGATACCAAGACTACTTACTAAGATATACCTTATCCGGATAGTTTTAAGCTGCACAAAAATATCCCTGTATTAGTGAGCATCACCGATAGGAAACTCGAGTATCTTGAGATGTGCAGAACACACGTGCGATAAAAATAGTAGGCACTGTCCTTAAATATATCAATCAAATCCTATTTCATAATTAAGTAATTTATTTACCCACTGACTCCCGGGGGTTTCCCATTGACGAGTAAAATCGTCTGGCGTTAGATGGAGTAAAATACTAAGTTTGGTTTGGGTGTTAAAGGGTTTTAAAAGAAGTTCATTATAATTGGCATACCTTTCCAGTGGCTGTAGATCCTGTAAATGACAATTTCGAAACAAGGTCATTTCCAAGGATGGTATCTGCAACTTCATTCACTTTATCGCGAGAACAAGGAATTGTGTTGAAAACGCCAGGAGGGAACCCTGCATCCTCTGCCAACTGGCAACAAAACAACACTGTGCAAAAAGTTTGCATAGAAGTAATGATGGCTTAGGCCTAGTTTTCACGTGGCAGAAATATCCCAGACAATATTATTGGGAATTTGGGCTTCGTATAACATAAATGAAAACATCGTGAAACACTTAGAATAGCTCAAACTACTAGTTTGAAGTGATGTTTTCATTGTTGTGGCCGTCGTGGTTTCTTAAACCTCCTAATAGCTTAGGCCAGTCAGTTGTGTGAGAATATTAGTGCTTTTAACATTGTGCCAACCCAAGTAAAAAAAATTTTCAGAAAATGCAGGGTGATACATTCATTTACAAAATTAGTGTTACTTGTCGCTTACCTTTTGCAAAGCCAAAGCAGAGTAAGGTGTTTCTTCTGATGGTTTGATGATCACTGTGCAGCCTGCGGCAAGTGCTGCTGCAGCTTTGCGAGTAATCATTGCAATGGGAAAATTCCACTGTGAAGATTGAGAAAAAGGCACTTAGCAAAATAACCAAAACTAATAGCTACATCTTTTTAGCAATAATTTATTATTCTTTTGAGTTTAACCCATTCACTCCACATGGACCCCAGGATGCCCGCAGTTGATGAGTAAAATCTGTTGAGTCTCACTCCCAGGAGTCAATGGGTTAATTGAGGAGACAGTTTTTGACTGGTTAACCCATTGACTCTACAGGGACCCCAGGATGCCCCCAGTTGATGAGTAAAATCTGTTGAGTCTCACTCCCAGGAGTCAATGGGTTAATTAATTGAGGAGACAGTTTTTGACTGGTTAACCCATTGACTCCACAGGGACCCCATGATGCCCCCAGTTGATAAGTAAAATCTGTTGAGTGTCACTCCCAGGAGTCAATGGGTTAATTGAGGAGACAGTTTTTGACTGGTTAACCCATTCACTCCACAGGGACCCCAGGATGCCCCAGTTGATGAGTAAAATCTGTTGAGTCTCACTCCCAGAAGTCAATGGGTTAATTGAGGAGACAGTTTTTGACTGGTTAACCCATTCACTCCACAGGTACCCCAGGATGCCCCAGTTGATGAGTAAAATCTGTTGAGTCTCACTCCCAGGAGTCAATGGGTTAATTGAGGAGAGAGTTTTTGACTGGTTAACCCATTCACTCCTCAGGGACCCCAGGATGCCCCCAGTTGATGAGTAAAATCTGTTGAGTCTCACTCCCAGGAGTCAATGGGTTAATTGAGGAGACAGTTTTTGACTGGTTAACCCATTCACTCCACAGGGACCCCGGGATGCCCCCATTTGACAAGTAAAATGGTCTGGCGTTAGACAGAGTAAAATCTGTCGAGTCTCACTCCCAGGAGTCAATGGGTTAACTCATAATTTCCATTATTTAACAATATCATTATGCCATAAACACATGTTCAATATGAATATAAAGTATCCAACAAGCATGAAAGGAATTGCACCACATTATTTTTTGTTTTAATTGGCACGACAACACTTGGCATGACCATACAGCATATTATGAGCTTATATAAATAACAGAGATTACTTCAAAATGCTAGAAACTTCAAGGTTAAGAATTTCACATTATATCAGTTACATTAACCCTTTCACACCCAAACCAGCCAGACTTAGTGTTTTACTCTCTGTCTAACGCCAGATGATTTTACTTGTCAATGGGAAACCCCTGGGAGTCCATGGGTTAAACAGCTCACTTTGTGCCTAATATCTTTTATCCTGGGTAAGTTGTTTACAGCAAAATTTTGCAATATTTTGTATAGGGTTTAGTGCAAGTCAGGGTTTGTTTACTATCTGGCCAATTAACATAGCCAAATGCTTCCCCCTCTCTTTAAGTACTCCCCTATATGGGCTATATAGGTACGTGCTGCGGAATAGGGTATGGTTTTTGGAGGTTCTCGAACCTTACATGTAAATAGGGTATCCTTTTCGGCTATGTTGGCATAGTGTCCCGGTGTGATCCTTAGATAGCGTGCCTAAATTTCTATCAGCAAAAATAGCAGGGTGTAGACACCCAGTTAAGCGGAAAACAAATGATCTGTCAAAGTTAAAGTGTTGCCAAAGCGATTTTGTTCTTCCCTTGCATAGGGTGTCATTTTTCGGATTTGGGCCTTAAATAGGGTATCAATTTTCGTTGGATTGTTCCTTAAATAGGGTCAGGGTTTAAGACTCTTCGCGGCACACACCTATCCGGACTTTATGGGAGTACCCCCCCCCCCCCGGGGATTTTACATACTGGTGTCCACAGGGCTGCTACACCAACAGGTTGCTTGAGAATGAACAGTCGACGAGAAGGACTTGGTGAACTTATGACATCACCACACACTCTTTTGGCTTCCTCTGCAAACCACTCAACATAACTAGCTCCATACTTGACTTCTCCTTTAGCTTCAAACAAAGGCTTTCCTTGTTCTGTAGTCATCAACTTAGCCAGCTCATCTTCATGTTTCAAAATGAGATCATACCAATTTCGAAGCCTCTTGCTACGCTCCTGAAAATAGAATCAGCAGTCAGACTGGGGCAGATCTGCAGGTTATGTTGTGTTCACCCCACCCTAATGAGCTGCACTTTTAACTAAAGCTCCTCCACACCAGGAGCGCTCACACAGACAAATACAGGTAGAGCTTATTCTGGTTTCAGCAGCATGTAACAACCCAGCAGCAGGGCAAAGCTACATGTCTTTTACCTGAACAATATACCAGTCTATTGCAACGATAGCCATGAATATGAAGCTTGGCATATACCCACCAATACATTGAGGTGAAGGAGATGGGGGTGGGGATTTGTTGAATATTTTGGGGGGAGGGGGTGAAGGGGGGGGGGGGGGGGTTTGTCATTCCCAATGAGGTTGTAAAAAGGGCTGGGTCAGGGGCAGCACCAAAAATCTACATGTACCAATCCTTATCTCTCAATTATGTCTTCCCTACCACCCTCCCCCACTATGTATGTGAAGATTGTCCGGTTGGGACAAACGCCATCTTAGGAATGAGAGTTCCCTATTAAAGTTTGAAGCTAATTAAGCCTATTAACTTGTACAATAATTCATGACATAAACAAGAACTGATCATACCGCGTACATTTGCTGTAGAATTCTTCCACACTTTGAAAGCTTTGTAAGCTTCAGTGACGGCTTCATCAGCTTCTTTTGTTCCCATGTCAGATACTTTGCCAATCTCTTCGCCGGTGGCAGGATTGTAAACGGGAAATTTTGCATTGCAGTCTTTCCATTTCCCACCGATAAAACCACAACTTTGAAAAAGAGACATCCTTCGAACCAACCGCAGTGTCATGCACGATGCTGCTGCCTTCATTTTGCAGAAAAAATGTTGTAAAATCTAAAATTATTATGATCGAGTTTTAATCAGCCATTTTGAAAATGTCCCACTAACCTTATCGGTCGTTAAGAGGGACCTCGTTGCTATGGTGAGAGTAGCTGTTGCAAAATGGCGAACTGGAAAACTTGATTACAAGATGACTTCTCTGAAGAACTGCGATCCAAGGTTGAGAAGATACCTACTTGTGCACCGTCTTCCAGATGTCTTTGAGGCAAGACAAACAAATCTTACAAAATATTTCCTTAGACTTAAAAGAAATCATTGAGTGCTGGAAAGTTCAGTTGATTGCCTTTTTGACTATTTCGAAGTCGGAAATGAAATTTACACCCAATTTATTGAGATGTCCAAACGATATTTCAGGCTATCTTGGCGATCAATACTTAAGCCTTAAGTCTAAAGAACTGTAAGAAAAGTATCAAGTGGGGTAAACTTTATTTCATTTTATTTTTACGTATATATCAACGACACTATTTCAGAGCCTTGTGATTTTATTCTGTCAATATTTATTGATTTTAAAGTTTTCAACCAGTTTCGTATGACAAATAACAAAACAATGGTGTGATGTAAAAATGGTGGTGGATAAGCAAAAGGAGGTTATTAGGGATCTATTGCCTTCATGCACTACATGGCAACAATGGCTTAACATTTAAAAAAAAACCTCCTATTTTGTTTTTGAAATTGCTTTGAATCCTCCCTATGGTGAATGGAACGGGGATTTTTAAATAACTCATGTTCATGTTTTTGTTTCTATTATATGTGGGTAACTGGTCTTCTAATAAAAATGCACTCAACAGAATATTGTGTTTCTGATCAGTCAGAGTCAAAATGCATAAATAGGTTATAGAGTATAATATGGAAGTTGCAAATTGCTAACAAAGTAATTTTGTGGAGTATAATAATAATTGTTATAAATAAAAAATCACATAAACTTGCTCGTCAATTTTGTGAACTCACTCTTGACATTTCTTAAAGTTCTCAACTTGCACTCGCCTATGACTCATTTAATTTTGCAAACTTTGAAAACATAACTCATGTCCATAAATTACACAATACACTTGCATTCACATGATTTCCTATCCTTATCATCTCCAGATAGAAATCAGTGTGGGATTCAAGGCCTGATTGCTCCAAGAATCCAGGAGCAATTTCAGAACCCGGAGTACCAAACCATGCAACATTTTTGCTGACCATTATATGGTATTTTATTCCCTAGGCCATTGTCAGTGCATTAGCCATCAATTGTCCAGATGATCCACAGGCATTTATTCTTGATAAATTAAAATGCATTATTACTCACGAAGATGTCTTAGATGACTTAAGGTGGTAAGTATGAACTTTGATAATATATTGGAGTGGTGATTTACTCACTTGCCTGTCTTCTTTGATTACAAGTCCTGCAGTTACTAGACTTGCATTTGTGGTGGTCCTTTTATTTGCTGTCAAATGATCACCTTTAAGAGCACTTTCAATAATTGATGTTTTTAAAGTATTAAGTTTGTCAGCAAACAACTCTTTAAAATTTCATTTTTTTTAAAATTGATATTGATTTTTTTTAACTCAGGGACTCTTTTATTGATGAAAAACTGCGTCCAAAGCACAGGGTGGTCAAGGCTTCAGTACTGGACTTTCTGTGGTCTTATGAAGATGAAAATTCGCAGGTAGAACACATTTTGATGTTTTTGGTTTTTTTTTTTAGATAGATCTTGGTTTTATTTGATGGGGGCTTAAGGCTTAAAAATTTGTAGCTAGCAGCAAGCAGGGGCAGGTTGCTTGAAGCCTGGTCAGTGCTAACTGTTGGTTAAGAGGTCAATCAAAACCTATAGGTTTCCTGTTTCGAGCAACCTGGGCCAGGCTGTCAGATTTTTGTGTTTCAGTGTGAGCAACCTGAGCATTAAAGCCATGAGTCCTACTTGAATGGCCATCCTATGTGTTGGACTCACTGCTCTGTTGCTAATATGAGCCTTGCTTCTACTGACTAGAAAGTCAACAGCATTTATTGTCTATAAAGTGTCCCAGTGTTAGCCCAGCTATTTGGGAGTATAAGTTCCAAGTTCCAAGTTCCAAGGGAACGGGGTTGAACAATGTGTCATATTGACCATTAATTTTGTAGTAAGAAGTAAAGTGGCAAAGTAATATTGTATCCCTAACCAAATTTGAGGAGTATTCTCAACTTTTGGTTAGGATACTTATTCTATCACAGCTGTGAATCCTCTTTTCTGGCTTAGTTAGACACAATCATTGCCATGTACTGCGCTTCTTTCGACAAAATTAGTGGTCAACATGTCACACTGTTCCTGTCATTTTTGCTGCGAGCTAAGAAAACGTAAAAAGTTCTCAAAGCTAGCTTGTATGTTGAAAGAAACCCAAAATTGGTGGGGGGTAGAAGGGGTGGCCAATGCCCACCTGTTACAAAATGGACTTAAAATGCGGAATAGAGGATAAATCAGCATCTTGTCTCCACAGGTTTTGTTCCAAATTATAGACCCATTGCTTGTAATCTTGCTCATCTTATGGTGTGCTGCTTTTCTCGTGTTGTTTTCAGCCAACCCCTGAAATGTACCAAACAGCTTATAACCTATACAATGGAAAGCTAAAGACATCTTGTTTCAGGTACAGATTTTGTTAAGTGTTTTGTTTATGGTGTGTGAACTTGGGACCTACAGCCTTCTACTGAGGAAATAAGAAGAATGGTTATGGAAGGAGGTGAAAAGTTACGTAACTAAAGCACATTGAACAGGAAACTGGGAAAAGGAGGGGTTGGTCAATGCCCAAGTCTCTAAAAAGGAGGAAATGGTTCTCATGCTAGTGGTAGCATGGTGGTACTGGCCCAAAGTCTTGTCAAAAATTTAAATAATTTTCAAAAAATCCTAACTTGTAAGAGCAAACTGTTAGACCTGATTTACAATGTACAAGGGTCTCTGCAAGTGCAGTTAAAGGTCTGAACCAAGGAACCAAATAATACAGAGTGCCGGACTTACTGTTACATAAGATGCAACTTCCCAATCTCAAGTCTAGTATCCCAACCTCTAGGTCATTGGTGCATGCTTAAAATGACTTCTCTAACACGACTTTTCCTTTCTCATTTTCTTGTTTGTGAAGTGCCTGGATGCGTTATCACAAGCATGTGAAAAGAAAGAAAATGCTGCTGGCTAAGAAGATGGAAAATGCTCGTCTGTGGCACAAGCGCAGACTACAGAAGATACATCTTCAATGGTGGATTGTATCCTTGTAGATACTGGGTGTTGCTTAATATTTTTCATTTTTAAGATAATTAATCGTCCATCTAGAGAAAAGATGGATGAAGTCAATAGTGGGGCTGGCACAGTGGTGAGAGCACTTGCTTTCCACCAATGTGGCCCGGGTTCGATTCCCGGATTTGATGCCATATGTGGGTTGATTTTGTTGCTTCTCTACTCTGCTCTGAGAGGTTTTTTCCCTGGCACTCGGGTTTTCCCCTTTCCTCAAATACCAACATTTGATTTGATTTGTTCTGATTTCAGTTAATTTGTAGTCTCCCCAATTAGTAGAGCACTCATGCTTGGCTAAATAACCTTGAAACTTAAATAAAGTGATTATTATTACACAGCAGACCAAAATGGTCAAAATTAATACCCTATTTCAGACCGAAACAGCTAAAAACCATACCCTTTGGGGCCGCACATACCTATGTAGCCCATATAAGGGAGTATCTCCCCCCCCCCCCCCCAGGTAAAATCGTCTCGTGTTAGACAGAGTAAAATCTATTAAGTCCCACTCCTTAGTAGTCAATGGGTCAATTCGCAATCAACCAACTCCCATATGGTTTGATAGCTCAGTTGGTATTAAAAGCATTGCAGTGCAATCACATTGCCATGGGTTCAAATTCCAAGTTGCATATCTATTTATTCAATGATCTTTTTTGCTATCATTTCAGGTCCATTCTGCTGTTTAAAAAACGAGCAGCAGTGTTTTATCGGGTTTAAAACCAATAAAACACATGCTGCGAGTGTTTTGAATGGTTTCAAAAACTTTTCGCAAAAAGTGTGTCCTTCAGAAGTCCAAACGAAGGTTCAAAGTGTGAGGAGAAGATATTAGCATACACGAAAAACAAGCTGAACCTCATCACTATTCTTTATATAAATAATTCTAATGAGGAGTATTTTATCGAGTTTAAAGCTCATGCATGGGTAATTGTGAACAAGAGCTCCCCAAAAAACGGCCGACAGTCGGCCGACAGTCGGCCAACAGAGGGCCAAGAGTCGGCTGACAGTCGGCCGACAGGTTTTTTGGGGAGCTCTTCTTCACAATTACCCATGCATGTGCATTTTATCAATGTTCTGATAAATTCTTAGGCTTGTGAATTATAAATGAGTTTTTGAAGTTGCTTATCCTACTGAAATGATCTTTCTGCCAATCATCTCATGTCCCTTTTACTGTTCAAATATTAGAAATGTCATATATTTTAGAATCAAAGGCCAAACTGGAACAGTGTCATAGATATCTTGCATGAACGCCATAGCAATCACGAGGCCACTGTTGTCATTGTTTTATTCTTAACTCAACTGATGTAATTTCCTCTAGGAATGGGTAGAAGAGAGAAAGGAGAGGTCAAATGGTGAGTTCCTCAGTAGCTACTTTGGTAAAAGTGAAGAACAGTTCCCAAAAGATACTGTCGGCCGTCTGTCGTCTGTTGGCCAACAGTCGGCCTTTTGTTGGCCAACAGTCGGCCTACTGTCGGCCAACAATTTTTGTAATGTTGCAGACTGAAGTGTCGGCCGACCGTCGGTAGTTGGTTTTGTAATGCATTATGGGGCGATGAAATGCAATTTAGGAAATAGGTACAGTCTGGAGATGGATGTCTATTTGCTCTTGTTAACTTTTAGTGCTTTGGGTTAATTTTTGGCTTCATTAACACTGTCGGCCGGCTGTCGGTAATGTGTCGGTATCTTGTGGGCCAACAGTTGGCCGACAGGTTACCGACAGCCGAACATGGGAGCTCTTGTTGTAGAGCATCCGAACTAGTCATCGGAAGGTCGTAGGTTCGACTCCTGTTCGGGAGCACTCAGACTTTTCCGAGTATCCCCGAGTCACTGACTGTGACAGTCAACTGACAATCAAATGAAAACATAAGCAGGAAAATAAACCAATCACAATAGTCAAATATATTCAGTCTCAAAGAATAACTTAGACAGTAGTGTTTTTTACTTCATTTTAGTGATTTCAGCCAGAATCCACAGAGTCTTGGCCATCTCTTTGTTGCGAGTTGTGTTTCATGCATGGCACAGTGTCACCGTTGATGCAAGAAAAACTAAAGAATATTTTGAGGTAAGAAAATCGGGCTTGGTGAGGCAGCGATGACAGATGAGGTCGCATAATCCAAACTGGATGGTATGCCACTCCTCTGTGGGCGATGCCGGGCGGGTTGAAATCTTGGATGGACTGACACGTCGGGATCTTTAATGTACACTAAGAGATAGTACTGTTATTGAAAAATGTCACCTGCAAGTGTTTAAAGTCTCCTGTCTCGGATAAGGACTAATAAGCGGCATGACCCAAACAAGGTGAAGAGATATGGACCGCTTTGTTTCACGTTTTCATCCCATTTGTCATTTTTTAAAGCCAGAAGTCTAAAGCTACTGATAGAATACTTTAAAATAACTTAAAACAGAGGAAATTTCCAATCAAATTCGTGTGAAAAGTGTTCGCACCCGAAATAAATTAATTTCAGAGTCGCTCATTTTTGTTTCAAATTTTCCCGGCGCCACCAAGGCTTCTTGACCAATTGTGGCGTGTTACGTTTGCTCTATAGTTCTGGCAAAAGAGCTTTTGTATGATAACAATTGGGAAACCGTAACACTTCACGATTTCTCAAGATGGGGGTGCCTGAGATATGAGGCAAAATGAGCGATTCTGAAATTCGGTATTTTTTTGGATATAAACTTTCTTTTCGAAAACGTTTCAAACAAATAATTTGATTGTAAACATTATTTGCGTTCGCTTTTTTAGAGTTGAGGTTTTCTCCGTCTTAGCTTTCAGATCCAAGCAACTCTTGAGATACTTATCAGATCTTAATTGCAAGCTATTAACTTCAGGGTTAATGTTGTTGTGTTTCTTTTTCGACAGAGGATCGAAAGAGGAGAAATTATTGACTCTGGCTTCGAAGGATTCATCCGCGTGAGAACAGATGGAAAAGATGAAATTTCTTCCCTTCCAAGAAATGTTGCATTAAGGGTGTGTCCTTGTTGAGAATAATATGGAAGATATCTCTTTACAACATTACTGTTGTTGGTCAAACGTACAAACTACTGGAACAAAAGAACCGTTTGTTTTGGTGCACGGCTTGTCCAAAAGGAGAACACGGGTTCCTGTTTTTTTTTCACATAAGTTTAGTCTTGGACGGGGCAATTAGAGAGATTTAGAGTTGCGTTTACATCAAAACCGCAGGTTGCTGCTTGAAGTAATAGCATGAAAATTGTTGTATTCTAACTTGTCTTTCTATTTGGAGACACGATACCTGTAGCAAACGACAGGCAAGAAGTGAGCTAAAATGACACAAGTTTCTTTGATTTTTGACAAAACGCAAATTTCAGCCTCGCGTTGGCCGTTTGCCGTCGACGCCATGTTAAATCTATGAGCGACCTTCAGATTGGAGAACGAGAACGACTGTGAATACGAGTTTTCTGTAATGGGCACGCGCATTACGTTCAAAGAACGAAATTTTTCGAAATGTGCGTGCTCAGAACTGAGAACTCGCCCTCGTCTTCGTACTCCGATCTGAAGGTCGCTATCAAAAAAATCTGGATGGGTGACCGTCTGGGAAATACCCCGTGCTGTACGCAATAAGGACTCAGGCTGGAGTAGTGGTCAACATCCGCGCCTCCCACGTCTACGATTGCATGTGGGCTGAGTTTCAGTAGATATCAACCGGACTCGACGGTTGTTCTCTGGGTACTCCGATTTTCCTCCCTTAGAAAAAATATACTCCCATCTGATTACATCTTGCAGGGCCGTGGAACTGTGCTGTTTAGGACCCTTCTGAAAACCAACTATGTGATTGAAAGCTTCCTAATAGAGAGATTTTCAATTGAGCGTCGAAAGTAATTAGCGAATAGCCCTTATTGGAGTTATCAGCGGTTTTGCCGCATAAACGAGTCTAAGGGTTGGCTAAGGGGTCATTCGGTATGGCTTAAGCCTCTTGTGCATGTAGTTTTAAACAAAAGAAAATGTGCCGGCTGGCTCAACTCCAATAAAGTCTATTGCTTTGGTTTTGCATTACTTCACTCAGTGATTTGTTTCAAAGTTCTCGCGCCACTCTTTCAACCAATCAGAAGTAAAATCAAAACCCGCCCCTTTTGTCGGCTACGTGTAATTACTTCGAGTTTTGATTGGTTTACTGGATTGTCTCCGTCCTTTTTGATTGGCCAAAGTAATTACTTTGGTTTTGGTTTTACGACACTTGATTGAAACTCGCTCTTAAAGACAAAGGATTATTATGTTATCGGGAACCCGAATTGAAGGCTCTTGCATTGGTCTCACAGTAATAACAGCAGTGACATCAATGTTATCTCGTTGTTGTGACCTCAACATCTACGACGGCAAGGTCAAACAAAACGGCATTTAACAGAGAGTTTAAGCAAAGACGACGACTACGGAAACTGTAACGAAAATGCCAACCGAAGGGCTCACGAACGGCTACTGAAACAGTCCTACTCCGAATCTCAGTGGAAAAGCATACAAACTAGAAATGGCAAGATCAATATTGTGATTCCTTTTTAGAAGCACATGGATTGTGTTTTCCGTGTTTGCCCAGTGTTACTAACTGACATTCCCTTTATTTTTCCTCTTCTATGGCAGATTTTCAGTTACGTAAATGTAGGTGACTTAGGACGTTGTGCTCGGGTGTGCCGAAACTGGAAAGTGCTAATTCAAGCAAACACACTTTGGAGTAAGGTAAGCTCATGAGAGGGCGTATCCATTGAATATCAATATTTCGCAAAGTCCTCGGTTTCGCTTGGTGATTGGCTTAAATGTCTCGCGCCACGTTCTTTGATTGGCTCGCACCCGTTTTCCCGCGCTTTCATGTCTGCTTTGCGTTTTGATTGGTTCCTTTTATTGCCGAGACGCGTGTCACTGGAGGACTTGCATCAATGCGCACCGAGAGATTCAGATGAATGAGAATAAGAAAAAAATCATTGTGGGACCCAGCAAACACACTTTATTAGCACTTGGGTAGCCTGTTTGCTCCCAAACATCGAGGGAGAAATCGTCGCCATTTGTCCCTGTCAATTGCTATCATTTTTGGCGATTTCCATAATCATTTCTTAAAGAGAGCAAGTGCCATTTGTTGGTAACAATTTTGCTTTTCGAATATAAGCAATAAATTTGACTGAATGTGTTTTTTCTCAGGTTGACTTTTCCAAGGTAAAACACAGGTGCGTTATTTTGATTTCTCTCAAAAAATACATTTCAGTTTACTGTAAATAAGACTCGAACACAAAATGTACCACACTACTGCAAAGAGTGCCGTGGTTTGTCAGTTCAGTGACCCATTCTCTAATTACGTCCAGTGTAGTCTACCCCTAAATTCCAGTACCAAGAGCTGGACTCTCCAATATAATGTGATTTCAGCAGGTTTTTAAAATCAAGGGGTTGATAAGAGCTGCCAAAAGCCGCCCGAAAAGAACAAAATGTTGAAGATGGAAACGCAAACGATACCCTCGACCGCAGAACTCTTCTCTTTTGTGCGTGTCGGATTATGCGCAGAAATTCGTTTAGAGGGTCTGGTGACAAGATTGCGCAAGTGCAAGGAAAGGCAAACCAAGGTGAGCATGCGCAATTATGCGTGCGCACTCCCGTTGCTTGGGTAACTTGCTTCAACTGTTTCTCTAGTTTGAAAGCCTGTACGAAGGCGTCCGTGTTTGCCGCTCTGGTGGGAACACGCATTAAGTGTTTGATTAAAACTATGATGAAATGAGAGACTATTTACTTTTGTCTGTTTCGTCCTCTTTGTTTCAGTGCAACAAATAAAGTAGCGTCCAGTTTGATTCACAAATGTCGTCCGTTTTTGGGCCATCTTAATCTGAGAGGATGTTACAATTTGTCAAGTAACTCACTAAAACTTGCAGGTAACATTCTTCACAGCGATCTCCTGCTCTGCAGTGAGAGTCTTAATGTATCGGAGTTTTGGAATGTTAGTGGATCTGGCATAAGCACCTTCAATTCTGAATCAATATAATTGTGTTTACTTAATTATACTATTGCGGGAGTGGCTCATCTTTCAAAACACTTTCAAATGGAGAGTAGAAATGAACGGACTGCACTGGTTAGATCTTGAATTTCCCCGTGTCACCGACCAAAAAAAGCAAGTTTTCGTCCTTGATGCATGTTGAATGCTGAAACAAACAAATTCTAGCGTCGTATTTCATGAAGCGGGAAACGCGTGGGCTGATGCGTATCATAAAAAAATGAACATTCTCCTATTCTAACTTGTTTTGCTCTTTTTGACAAGTTGCTTGATTTTTGGAAGAACGTAAGTTTCTGCCTGACGTTTGCCGTTTTCCCACCCTGCCAGCAGATCCTTTCTTAACTCGACGAGAAAGAAAGGACTCTGAAATCGTGTTAAGTCTTTATTGAGTATGAGTAATCCGTTGCTTGGATACAGTTTCTAACCCAGACGAAGTCTCGATTGCACTCCTAGACTCCATATTGAGTTCGTCCTGAAGACTCGATTTTGACATCGCCTTGTCAAAGATATGATGCGGGCGCTGCCTAAACCGGTCTGACCGGAGTGACTAGCCCAGAAACTTAGGCCGAGGCGACCTAAAAGACTTGAAACGATTTCTGCAGACCCTCTCGACCCTCTCTTGCTCGCCCTCTGGTGCCTTTTAGAGAGGCTCTGCTCACAGGGTGCCGTTTGCCGTAAACGCGATGCTAAATTTCTTTATTTTTTGGAAAAGTGTCCTACAATACAGGGCGCAGTGACCGCGCTATCCTTTTCGCGCGAGACTTTTCTTGCAGTGCGCAAGTGTGGATTGGAAGGGGCTGGGGGGGGGGGGGGGGAGAAGGGATGGCGCACAATCTCGACCCCATAGCTCTTCTCTTGACTGAGGGAGAGAAGAGCTCTGGATAACCCTGAAACAAAGTGTCTTCTCATTGGTTTTCGTGAAGAACAATCAAAAGCGTCTCTAATTGGTGCACTCATGTTAGCACGAATAGTGAGCAGGCGCCGTAAGGTTCAAATAGTCAATGTTTGGCTATAAGGACCCTACGGCGCGTGTTGTCCAACATAGAGTTTCCCAGAGCGTTGGGTCGATCCGAGGCTCTGGTGACGAGAATGGGATGGCACAGTGATAAGAGCACTCACCTCCCACCAATGTGCCCCGGGTTCGTTTCCCAGAATTAGCGTCGCTTGTGCGTTGAGTTCGTTGGTTCTCTACTCAGCTGCGAGAGGTATTTCTGCGGCCACTCCGGTTTTCCCCTCTCCTCTAAGAAGCAACCTACGATTTTCACATTCACGTTTAAACGAGGCGTGTGTCTCCTAGGTGAAACGTGGTTAAATAAAGTATTTTTCTTCTCCTTCTAATTTGTGATTACGCGAAGTGCTTTCGAGAGATGCTGTCTTGTAACTAAGCTTCTTTTCTTTTTTTCGTTTAGCACAATGTAGAAATCTGCAAGACTTGAATTTGTCGGAATGTGCTGGAGTCACTGTAAGTACTCATTTGTTTGAACTTCAGCGGCAAGCTCGCAGGAAGGAACAGCAGCGTTCCTAAAGAACACAACCAGTATTTGTACTCATCGGTATTCAAAGATTGAGTCTTGTATGGTCGTTTAAGACAGAAATGAACGAATTTATATCGTCAACCAGAAAGAGGTTACCAGATCGAAGAAAATCCAATAGTCCTTTTCGTTAATGGTAACAATTACTGTTAATAGTGAATCCTGGGTAATTCCAGCCTTGAGAGGCGGTTCATTTGAAATTACAAGTTTGTCCGCTTCGCTCTGACGAAGGGCTAACGCTCGAAACGTCAGCTTTTAGAATCTCTGTACGGTGGTCAATTTACATTATCAACTCCGTTGATAAACCAAATTTTTGTATACTACTTCCCCACCGACGCAGCACCACAGTTTCTTTAGAAACTACCCCTTCATTTACTCCCACTAAGG
>NC_090875.1:22686445-22726445 GCF_036669935.1 Montipora foliosa
AATTGGCCGTGAAGACTAAACAGTGATTGCTGCATTTCGATCCGTCTGTATGTCTAAGGTCTGTACGTGTATCGTAGACTACGTATGGCCGTAGTGTGATAGAGTGAATCAGTGTTTTGTTTGTCTGTTGTTGATGACGTCGATAATTCGTTTGTAGTAACTTTGTAAGCAGTGTTGCTTTGTCACTGCGTGGTCGTAATAAGGCAATATATTCTCCATTTTTATTGTAGGAAACAATCGCCTAACCGATGCATCAGTGAAGGTGTTATCCAAGAGCTGTCCGATGTTAGACCATATTTACCTCGTAGATTGTCCGAGAATAACAGATCTCGCTCTCAAGGCCTTAACCGCCTTTAAGCATCTCAATGTCGTGAACGTTGCCGATTGTGTCAGGTTTGTGAAAATAATCCTAATCTGAAGGGCAGTATAGCTTTTAAGCAACCTGGTCCCCGGCTGGGTTGGCTTTTTGAGAGCTGTGCTGCAGGGGAAAGTGACTCGATTGATGCACACTCTCACCCTCCTCCCCCACCCCTCTCCTCTACCCCTCCCTTCCACCCTTCCCCTCCACATTTGTGTCAAGAAAGGGACGGAATCAGAAGCAGGCTCATCAGTTTAAGCGAAACGAAATGCCCCTTTGCGACATTAGAATTATGATTTGCTGAAAAGTTACTATATTTTTTTTTATCAGGATACAAGACACTGGAGTGAGGCAGATTGTTGAAGGACCTTCTGGCGCCAAGATAAAAGAACTCAATTTAACTAATTGTGTACGAGTCAGTGACGTCACTTTGCTAAGAATAGCCCAAAGGTTGGTACAGTGACCAAACATTCTACAAGAAAACTAAGCTGCACGAATGTGCGCGATCGTGTCTTGTTTCTTCACGCTCGCATATTTCCTTCGTAATACCATCCGGTCCTCCTTGTGGCTAAGGAATATTACTGGGACTTACCGCTCCGCTATTTTTCAGGTGTCATAACCTCGTCTACGCTAGTTTCTGTTACTGTGAACACGTTACCGACGCTGGTGTGGAGCTTCTTGGTACCCTCCCTTCCCTGGTGTCCCTTGATTTGTCAGGGTGTAATATTCAGGATCAGGGAGTGGCGGCTCTGGGTAACAACCCAAGGTTCCGTGATATTACACTTGCTGAATGTCCAAACATCACTGACCTTGGACTGCAGGTGAGGTCAAGTAATGCAACACCCGAGTGATTAACCAATTTAGTTACCAGTCTCTGTCTTTCTTTTTCCAACGGAAAGACTGAGGAGAGGATGCTGGAAGCGTAACTCTTTCACCCGTTGACGTCGGTTTTGTGCTCGCATGAGTTAATCCGTGGTTTTTTTTTCTTTTTCAGAAAATGTGCCAACAATGTAGACTTCTAGAGAACTTCAATGTCTCTCAATGCAAGGTAAAGTCAACACAGCTTTCTCTTATTGTTTTCGTTGTTTGGCGTCCGTGAGTCGGGAATGGTGCATTGCGTAATTCTTGGTTTGAGTTCCACACACAGGGGCCGCGGAGTTCGTTTGAAAGTGGGGGGGAGGGGAGGCTAGGTTTTGGTATGGATCACGGAAGGGTGAGGGAGTTGGGGAGAGAGGCATAGTAATTGCGACTTACCTTGAAAAACTATCCAAGCAAACTATCCTTCATATGGAAGCAAAGGAACACGGAACAATTGACGCAAATGAAGACCCATAGCTGTTTGTTTCTAAGGAAAATAATGTGATGATATTTCTTTTTCAACAATTTGGTAACTATCTTAAATTTTTAATAATAAACTTGATCACTTGTTAACTTTTGCTCCTGAAGGGACTGACAGACAATGCCATTAAAAACCTCGCGTTCTGCTGTCGATTGCTGCGGACTTTAAACCTTGCTGGATGCAATAAGGTGAGAAACTGAGAATGCGGTCAATTACTTTTTAAGGTTGCTCTACTGGTCAGGGAGCAGGATAGCTGGATTACCAGCCGCAGTTTGGGGAAATGAGCCCGCATCTCCCCCCCCCCCCCCGCCCCCACACCCCATCGCCCCGAGTGAGCGACGGAAATCGAGCCTAGGAGCTCAGGCTTTCATGTGGATTTTCCGGGTAAATTGCTAGTCTAACCACCATCCTAATTCGTTGGTAGGCCCAATTTACATAGTTCTCGTATATAAGAAAAAGGCAACATTTATTTTTCTGTAGATAAATAAACGGATATTAGGCCATATCCGAGTTGCTGTTTGTCTCTGGTTTATAACGAGTCTAAGTGCCAAACCGTTTAAATTATAATGAGTTTGATTCGCATGAAAATACACCACTCGTTTCCATATGAATGGTTGTGCACCAGGACTCGCTTTGAAACTGAGGCAAACAGCAACTCGGAAATGGGTTATTTCATTCGTTTGTATAATTAAAATATGTATTCAATAACCTTACACTCTGCGGTTTCTCTGCAGCTAACAGATTCAAGTCTTCAGTATTTATCAGGGGTATGTCACTATATTGAATCCCTGGACCTTTCTGGCTGCATTCAAATCACGTAAGTGAGAATTTTGTTTTTCCCGAGTAAGTGCAAGAAACTTTGATTGCGGAGTAGCTCCCAACATCAGTGGCTTTATAGCTCAGTCGGTGGGAGCGTCGCACTGGCATCGCGAGATCACGGGTTCAAACCCCGTTGAAGTCCCGAATTTTCGGGTCTTCAGTGAACGGGCTTCAGGATTGGCCAAAAGAACAATAGAACGAACAAAGATTACAATGGATTTAGCACAGAAAACAATAGGAAGTACGACACTATACGGCCAATGAAATATGGTGTTCAACAAGACGTACGACCCTACCCGGCGGTGGGTAAATTTTCAGGGTTCTCTGCGCAATTGCTAAAATTGCGTTCATAAATGCGAGGATCATAACTTCACTTGATTGAACATTCATTGACACAGACATTTGGCCTAATCTCCGTATTTGTTGAATATCCCGTCGTTTGTCAGTGTAGCCCAAGCAGTTTGACGGTTGATTATCGCTCGAATGTTCGTTCCAACGTTTTGAGTCTGTTGTCATTCAGCGATAGTTCATACGAGATATTGATGTTAATTCGACTGTTTGATTCCTTTTAGGAGAGTTCTGTGTGACAGTCGTGTAAATTATATAAGCATCGTATCTAATCGGAAATCCGTCGTTTCGACTCCTTTAGAAAGAATCTGCTGCACAGTCCAGTGAAATACATCGTCTCTCTTTGATAGAGTATCGTAGAACTTAACCAGATGATTACTTCTGCGGATCAAATCAGACGCAGTCTGCGAAACGAGCGAGGCAAATATCTAACGCCGACGCTTTGCGCGGGAAAACGTGTGCAAGCAAATCGCTCATTGGTTGAAATGCGGCGCGAGGTTTTTAAACAGATTACCACCACGTATTAATAAAACTAAGGAAGTCACGTTAAGTACTTTTTACTCTCAATGTTAACAGTCATTTCTTGACGTTTTAATATGACTTTAATTTCAGAGACAAATCACTGCGATACTTGAGGAAAGGCTGCAAGAAGCTGTCATCTTTAACTATACTCTACTGTAGAAACATCACCAAAGCAGCGGTACAGAAGCTTCAAACAAAATGCGAGCATGTGCTGTACAATGCTGACGATCCATCGCCGCTGCTTGGGTTCTAATTGACCAGCTGGCCGACAAGAGACTCAGATTTGCCCCATTCGGCTGCAACTAGGAAGTAGCGTTATGACGTCCGGGCAAAGGAGAACAGTTACATATTTCGTTTTCTAAGCTCTGAAAATTCTTAGATTAAAGTCCGATGTCCCGCTAGTGGAGGAAACAAGTTGTTAATGATACCTTATCAGTTTTAGAGGACAAATTTGGTGTAAATGTGAAATAGAATATTTTTTAAACTCTTATTGACCCGTGGACATTCATTTTGGCAACAGGAGAAAGAGCTGACTTGCCACAATTGTGTTAATTTTATACGGAGGCAGGTCGCATGTAAAAAATATTTTTGAGAACGTTATAAAATAAAGATATGTTTACACACCTCAGAGCCCTTGGCTTTTGTGTTTGTACATAGAGGCTGTGGACATTTTTTTCAGTCGTGACAAAATAATCTATCTGTTCACCATTTCTGATTATTTTACACCTCACTCAGGCTGCTCCCTCCACTTCCCTGTAATCACGAATTCTACACTCTTTACTAGAAAAACCATCTATCTGGTTGAACTCAAACCGCAATGTTCATCTCTTCACATCACCTCCTTCACCACTACGAAGTAATACAGAAATAATGATTTGTTTATGAATGAGCATTATGACATATTCACTGGATAAAGATGTGCAACCTTTGAACAACAAATGGGGTCGGATGAATCACTATAAATTAAATAGGCACCATTTGTGAAGTGCTATTAATGCTTTACTGAAACAACTGAAACATGGGGTATTTTACTCCTGTGTTTGAACCATTATCAATGTATGTAATTTTCATCACATCACAAGTTTCTCAATTTCTAGTTCTTTTCATGTATGCATTATATGCTGCTTCCTTGAAGTCAACAGCAGCCTTCAGTGGGTCTGCAGCCTGATAGATTCCTCTTCCGACAATTACAACATCACTTCCTTTGTTAATGATTACTTCAGTAGGGGTGAGGTACTGTTGACCAAGAGCATCACCTCCTGTGCGAAGCTGTACTCCAGGGGTCATGTGGACAAACTGAGGATCATCAAGTAAACAGGACTGGCTAATAAAGCCTACAACAAAGTCTTTGTGATTCTTGGCCATTTCCACCACTCTTGTGGTGTATTCGCCAGTGGCTAGGCTTCCTGCTGAGCTCATTTCAGCAATCAACAGACATGCTCTGCCAAGTGGGGTGCCCATCTCTTTAAGGCCCTTAACAACTCCATCTCCAGGGATGGCATGTGCGTTGACCAGATCAGCCCAATCAGCAATGTGATACAACCCTTTGCTGAACTGATTCTTCACAGTGTTTCCAATGTCAGCAAATTTCCTGTCTTCAAAGATGACAAAGTTGTGTTTTTCTGCGAGCTGTTGAAGCGACTGGGTGAAGGATGGTGTAAAATCTTCCAAAATATCAACATGCGTCTTGACAATGCAAACGTGAGGTCCCACTTTTTCTACCAGGCTCAAAACTTCCCCACTAGTGGTGAAGTCAACGGAGACAGCAAGATTGGATTTCTTCTCTGAAATAATCTGAAACAACCTCTTAGTGAGCGGATGGGTTGCAATTATCGCTCTTTCTTCAAAACTAAGTTTGCTTCCGGGTTTTTCCGGTTCCTTGCGTGTCAAAGACGAAGGCTGGAACTTATTCGCGGAAAGAAACTTGCGTACTTTTTCTGCCATTTCTGGATCGACTTTCCCCTTTCTGCACAACAATTCAATTACTTCTGGAAGCGTTAGAAGGCTGTGGAGACTTATCCCTTGGTACTTGAGCATCTCTTTACCACCCTGAAAGCGATCTAACAACACTACTGCGTCTGTAACACGCAGATCCGCTGAGGAAAGTGCTTCAACAGTTTCCAAAACACTTGAACCACTCGTCACGACATCTTCAATCACTAAGCATTTGCTTCCTGCCGCAAACACCCCTTCTATCAGCCGTTTCGTTCCATATGCCTTGGCCTCCTTTCTCCTCATTACCATAGGGATATTGTGCGTCACAGAAATGCACGAAGCAATAGGTAAAGCGGTATATGGAACGCCGCAGATGACAGAAAAATCCGCCTTGGAGTCGGAAGCAGTATTCCACAGCATGGCACTTACTTGCCTCATTATTTCAGGATGTGAAACGATCACCCGAAAGTCTACATAAACTGGGGACTGTATACCACTCTTCAGGATAAAATCACCAAACTTTATGGCCTCAATCTGGAACAACTTTTCCACCAGTTCACTCTTCTCTTCAGACGCCATGTTTGATTAGCACGTGGCTGAGTAAAGAATAGATCCTCATACATGGCGCACCGACAAATGTATCGCTGGCTCAGTATGACCGCCATATTGAAAAGGTTTGAAAGTTGTTGTAAACCATACAAACAAAGTGCCAGGTTGTTTTGAGAAAAACTTATCCCCGATGCCTTTACCTCCAGCACTTCAAGCGCGTCTTGCAAAGAGAGGAATAATACAGAATGGTAAGGTTACTAAAATAGTGTTTCTTCGGTCCAATCCAGTCACAAAAAATTATTGAGGTTAATAATTGGCAAGCTGCAGCTTGCCAATTAGACGGACTATTTATGCACTAGAAATGGTATATATTTTCTTTATTCAGTATAAAGAAACAAACAAACTCGGATATTGTGCTACACTCTTTCAAGTGATAGATTCTTAATTACTCAGTGATAAAAATTTCCAGCAGTAAGACTTTAGCAATATTAAAGCTTCTGCTGTACTCCGACAATGTTTACAACTTATAGTCGTCTCACAACAAGAACGATCTCCAAAAAATGGACGCAATCTTAATTTATTCTTATTCAACACTACATGTATCCAATCAGATGCCATGGAAATCTATATTTGGTGCTTGTGGGATTACCTACACACGTTTAAAGCTGTATATGTTAATTAATTACCAGTTGTCACTCTTTTGGCATCCTCGCAATAATGTGGTTTATGTTTTAGTTAACAGTTCATAGTCACACAGATGAATATAGTTTTTGTTTTGCCCATGTTGATTTTGTTGGTAGACAAGGAAAAACTTAATGGATCACCAAAAGTTGATGGACCAGTTAAAGGTTGTCCCAATACAGTCAACCCTTATCACACATGTGTGGAATATTGTCGGAAGCGATATGGAGAAAATGCTGTACCTCAACCACCAAAGGTGAGGGATAATTTGCCAATGTTAACCAAAGACAATCAGTCATTTCTTGTTTGTCTCATGGTGATGTTTCGACTGCTACTGCTGATCTTTATCAGGCAATGAGGTTACCTGGTTACACATTGCCTATAACACAGAACGCTTTTCCTGATACCAGTATGCAGGTACAACATCACATTTAGCATCTCAAGTGACCTCTGTGAGACCAAGGAATTGTCCATTCTTAGACTGAGTAAAATCTGTTTATTGTCACTTTCAGGAGGAAAAGGGTTAATTAACCCATTTACTCCCAGGGGTTCCCCATTGATGAGTAAAAACGTCTGGCGTTAGACAGAGTAAAACACTGGCCGGTTTAGGCCGGTTTGGACGTCAAAGGGTTAAAATCACCCCTTAATGACAATTAAAATAGTCTGTCTTTCTTAGGAAGGTAATGGTTATAAAATGGTTGTTAAATCCAGTTACATACTGTAAGGGCAACATTTAACCCTTTAAGCCCCGAGGGGTTCCCCATTGACGAGTAAAATCGTCTGGCGTTAGACAGAGTAAAATCTATAAGTGCCATTTGGCACTATCGGGGCTTAAAGGGTTAAACGGGGACATAGTTTTTTGATGCTGTTAGCTTAACCCTTTAAGCCCCGAGGGGTTCCCCATTGACGAGTAAAATCGTCTGGCGTTAGACAGAGTAAAATCTATAAGTGCCATTTGGCACTATCGGGGCTTAAAGGGTTAAAGCTTGTGTAGGCAGGTCCTACTGTTCAATTATATTTTGATCTCATCTGCTTGTACAATCCTTGTATAAAGGACTGGTTTTACATCACCCTAATTTTGAACAGCAAGCATCTACTGGATCCAACCCTTTCATGAGAGAATGGGATCTGACTTGTCCTTATTAGAGAGGATGGGGTATTTAATATTTGTGTGTCATTACCAAGCTACCTGTACAACATTTCCAACATGGTTGTATAATGCCCAAAGAACTGAGCTAACCAGTTAGCAGAAAAAATTAGAATTTTGTTTTTTTCAGGATTATAATGCAGTACCTTTACCAGTAGGATGGTATCTAGTACCAGATCCTAGTAGGTAAGTGGTTAACTTTCCAGTAGAAATTTGTATTAATCAATTACACACAAGCCAAGACAGAAAAAACCGGAATTCTCTTGTCGGCTTTTTATTAAACCAAAAACTGGTCGCCTAGTAGTCAGGTTGTAGATTATACTCCTGGGTGGGATGCTTGAGCTGTGTCGTTGCTGTACTTGCAACAGCGATTAGCGTTGAAAGTTATTATTGTTATTTTTATTGTTATTAGGGAGCTTGCCCATTAAAGCAGTCGTGTGTGAAATGTTGAGTAAGGTGTCATTCTTGGAATTTTGATTTAGGAGATTGTAGATTTTCATTTCAAACCAAGCAAGTAACTGTAAAGTATTCAATGATAATAATTATAGTATTTATTATTTATTATTATTATTGTTATTATAATTATTGTTATTGTTATTGTTATTGTTATTATATGTTTATTCACTCTTTGGTAACATTTGCTAACTTACAAGATGGGTCAGTAACTAGAAAATGCATAATAGCACGAGATCGTAAAACTTACAAGGACAAAAATAACGGTTACCCGTACTTGAAAGTAATAAACCTGTCAGTGCGCACTGCCTAGCTGTACCCGAGTGGAGACCGTATCCATGGCTGATAAGGAATCAGACAAACTCAAAATGCTTTTGGATTTTATGAAACGTAGTGGAAGACTTTATTCTCCTATTTTCCTTTCTTCAAAGTGGAAGCAGTTATTATTGGAACACAATAACCAATCAAGTATCTTGGCGTCATCCATTGGGTAAGCAGATGCAAAAAAATTGTTTTGTTTGAAAATTGCTGGTTTTAGCAGTTAGCGCTCTGTTAACTAATACAGATGTTTACTTTTTAGATCCAACTGCCGAAGTAACACTTCCAGCATCTGTTGTCAACAGTAAAAAAGGTACTGGCAATTGAAATTCTTCATTGTCCAAACTTCTACCAGATTTTAATTATTGATTTGCATTGCTTGGAGTTCAAATCTGGACCTGATCACTAATAGGAAAATTTTTTTCCTCAGAACTTTTCGACATTCTGTAAAAAGACAACCAGTTGCCTCTAGTTTTCTCCTGCTTTAATAATGATAGTAAATTTTATTTAATGGGGTTTTTGACTGAGTTTAACCCATTCCCACCTCAAATGCCCTAGGATGCTCCCCATTGACAAGTAAAATCATCTGGCATTAGACAGAGTAAAATCCATTATGGTAAGTGTCACTCTTAGGTGTCAATGGGATGATAACTTTATTTCAGACTGACATTGAAATAAAGTTATTATTATTATTATTATTATTATTATTATTATTATTAAGTGTCTAATCTAGCATTGGGGTACTAATTGGGGACAGTATATATTGAAATCAAATCAAACTTTGGTTTTTTGAGTAAAAGGGAAATCGGAGTACCCGGAAAAAAAAAACCTCTCGGAGCAGAGTACAGAACCAACAAACTCAATCCACATGCGTCCCCGAGTCTGGGAATTGAACTCAGGCCAAATTGGTGTAAGGCAAGTGCTCTTACCACTGTGCCAGCCCTTTGCCAGTTGAGCAAAACTGGACTGGATGATCATTTTCATTGCAGAATCTGATGTGCTGCCCAACAGAGAAATCCTCGCCCCACCTGGAGTAGATACAGAACATGAAAAAGAGCAAGTTTTAAGTATTGGCAAACATCCAAGTCTTGTGAAGGTAAGACATTGAAGCAGGGACAACTGAACATCTAGTTCTTGCATGTATATTGAATAAGGGCGCCGTATTTTTTGATTTAACCAGAAGCGCATGGCATTGAAGCGTGTAATTTGCAACTCTTTTCCTTGGAACAAAGCTGTAGATTTTAGGATGCCAAATATGGACAAAAAATAAGATTAAAGATGCACGTGCAGGAAAATGCACAAGCTACCTTACGTCCAAATAAGGAAATTTTTAAACTTAAAAAAACCCCAGCTGTGAACCAGAGTTGAACACTTCAAGCTGATGAGCTTCTGATTTAACATACCAGTATATTCATTGTTCAAGGGTTCGCAAAAAAGACAAGAAGCCGCAGGAAAAAGAAAGCAAGACAAAGGTAATATAAACTAAGTGGGTTTAAAATGATGAAGAATTTTTGCAGTAACTCACATTTGTCTCACGTCATCAAAGCTACCATTCCCTTCTGATCTCTACTTCTGTTCAAGACAAACGCATTCGACCCTGTCTCCCACATCTTCAAATTCAAACGATTCTCAGTTGATTCTTGTATAGAAACATTTGTCGTAGATTCAACTACAGTTCCTCAATTTGTCATGCACTCATTAAGGTTTAGTTGTTCAAAGGGTGGATAGTGCTATCCACTGAATAACTCAATTGGTTTTGCTGGAATATATCTGCTGGATAGTGATTTATCCAGTGGAGAGTGCTATCCACCTTTTGAACAACCAAGGTCAGCTCTTTACATTTTCGCAGTAGTAACTTTTCACTTCCATATTTTCCTTTGCCCCTGAATTTACTCATTCTGTGGCCACGCCGCACCGTCTCACTGAATTAAGGACGGTGCCTACTAATTCAAAGATATTTTTGCCCCAGTTTATGATTATGCAGGAAATGTAGATCTTAAAAAGTGTTATTGAAATCCAAAAAGAAAATTGGGGGTAACCACGCATTTTTCAAAGATGATTTATGAATAATTTTTGTAAAAAGCTATAAAATACAAAGCCATGTATGGCGTTCTTTCTCAAATTGAAGCTTATTTATCTATCAAAAGTCCATGGTTAGCCCCAATTTTCTTTTTGGATACCAAGAGTACTTACTAAGATCTACTTTCTCCAGATATTTTTAAAGCGCGCAAAAATATCCTTGTATTAGTAAGCATCACCGATAGGAAATCCGAGTATCTCGAGATGTGCAGATCGTATGCGCAACAACAATAGTAGGCACCGTCCTTAACTGTGGTTGTTCTGTCGGAGAGAGCAAGTGGTTAAAACCGACAAAAAAAAAGATAAATCGAAACGGCTTAGA
Source organism: Montipora foliosa (assembly GCF_036669935.1). Classification (NCBI taxonomy): domain Eukaryota; kingdom Metazoa; phylum Cnidaria; class Anthozoa; order Scleractinia; family Acroporidae; genus Montipora; species Montipora foliosa. The sequence continues at coordinate 22,697,316 of NC_090875.1, forward strand.
ATGTTTTTGTTTTCTCTCTTGTTTGTAGAAATAAGAGCTGAGAAGCGAAGAAAATCGGAGGAAGTGGATCCTATGGACCCAGCAGCATATTCCGATGCTCCAAAGTATGATTATTTGTTTTTTAAATAAAAATCAGTGTGTGGTTTTCAGGAGACTGTAACCAATTGCAAGAGACGAGGACAGTCAAATGAGCCAATCAGAACGTAAAGCTATTTTTCGCGGGAAAACGCGCGTGCAAATCGTCATTGGTTTCGGTTTTGCTTCTTATACAAATGTAGATGGTTTTCAATCATTTGATGAGACGGCAATTTTGGTACACAAAACAGTAGCAAATTATAGCCCATGTTTTGCGTTATAATAGAGTCAAATTTCCAAAAGACTTTTTTCTGTATTGTTCTGCACACTAACATGGCTGCTGTAACGTCAGGTGAAAACCATCTATTGTTTTGAGAAAGAGGCGGGGAGCGAAGTTTTTGTACCAATTTCTTATTAAAGAAAGATGGTACTTTGTATAATAAGTGATTGGTTCTCACCTCTAATCTATCAGAGGACAGACTCATAGCCAACGTCATCATCAAGAGCTTTTAATTCTTTATTATTTATAACAAATAGCTTCCATGTTACCGTGCGTCTGTTCAGTAAAAGATCACAGAAGACGTCAAAATGTGGTAAGAACATCAGAGACAAACTCGGCTATCGCCTCGTGTGCCACCTTTTTTGTTCTTACCACAGAATAACGGCAACATGGAATCTATTTGTTAATTCGACACGACGTGTTTTCCTTGATGGACAAAGAGAAGAGCGGTTTTGGGCCAAGGATGTCAATACTCGCCTCCCAACGAGCCTTCACGTATTGGACCACTTGTCCTCATTTCGTTTTTACCATTTGTGATTGGCTTGAAAATCTTGCGAGACATCCTCTGGCAATCGGAGGCAAAACAAACCCGATTGTGACTTGCACGAACGCGTTTTCCCGAGTTCGGCTTTTCCCGCCTTTAGTGGCGGTTGCTGTTTATTTTCTTTGCGTTCCGTTTGGCTCATTTGATCAAGTGTGCCTGTTGCGATTGTCCAAAGCAATTACTTTTGTTTTGGCTTTACGGAACTCGATTGAGAACTTCTCTCTTTGTTTTACAGAGGAACATGGACAACGGGGCTGTTAAAGAAAGGAGAAGCCAAGACCGGAGTGGACACCACAGCGAATGGACCATTGTTCCAAATGAGGCCTTACCCGAGTCCCGGGGCAGTCCTGCGGGCAAATCAACAACTAGCACAGAAATCAGTGATCGAAACGGGCGAATAAAGGGACATTAGAGAGACTTGGCATCGTGTTCACCAGAATTGCCGAACGGCAGGTCACTGCTTGTCTAAAAAGTACGAAAAGTCTCTTAGTGAAGGTTTTCCCTCTTTTGAGAAGTTGCATGATAGAGCAAGTACCAAAGTAATTACTTCGACCAATCACAGCAGGTGCAAACAGCACAATGAACCAATCCAAATTCGTAGCAATTCCATGTAATTTGCTCAAAGCGCGGGAAAATTCGCGCGTGCAAGTCGCGATTGGATATGGTTTTCCCAAGGTTTTCCTTCTCGTTGGTTGATAAAATGGCGCGAGATTTTTAAACCAATCACTAAGCGTAGAAATTGCAATCGCGTAATTACTTCCGACGGTCATTTGAAAACTGCTCTATCTGTAACTAAAAATCAATGAATTAGCTAAAACTAGTCACTTTTCTTTGAATTTTGGCAAAACGCAAAAATTCACCGAAAACACGATGCTAAATCTCTCTATCAACAGTTAGGAATATATGCAAATTCATTAAGTCCAAGAAAACGAGCTAACACCGAGACTGACACGAATGATATGAAGTGTTTGTATGCGAAGTTTTTCCGTCTTGCTCATTTTTGCAGAAGTTGAATTTATTAGTCGAATTTTAAGAAAGCTGAGAGAAGGGAAGATTTTTGGAAATCCTTTTCTTGGAACCTAAAATTTGGAATATTGAAACGGACAAACGTTACAAGCAGTGAAAGACCTAGAACGCTAAAAGAGTACTTTTTTTAAATTAAGCAAGCTTCCTTTTCTTGAGCGAGGTAGTAAGCTAAAACGGCGAAAGTGTGGTTGTTTTCAATTTTAAGAGTTGAAATACGTCGTTTTTCAGGTGAATGGACAAAGTAACCGTTGAGTCATTTCACAAGGAAAATCTCACATTACACAAATTGACAGTTTTTATCAAAATACTGAGCTGTAACTGTATGAGACCGGTACGTCGTGAAGAAAAAATGAGTGACACTTGCTACAATTTGTTGTCGCAGTTGCTTAATGGCTGCAAAGCCAGCTCCTAATATCTCTTCCTTTGCAAGTATTACAATAGGGTAGCTCTTATTGAAAATAATTTTTCTTCATTTCGCAAAAGTCCAATTTGAGCGCCATAAGAATACATTTTACGTGAACTCTTTGCGATTTTGTGTTGAACAAGTCGGGAAATTGGAGAAGAGAGACCCTGGGAACGAGGTTGGAAGGGAGCATATTTTAGATAGAAAGCGATTGTTCCAGTAAAAATGCCCCCCCCGCCCCCCCCCCCAACAATTTATGTTGCATCTTCTTCGTTTGTTTACGCAGAGAAAATAATTGTCAAGTCAAATTTCCTGAGAAACTTTTTATTGTTTGAAAAATATCTGTTAGAGGTGTAGGTGTACTGTATTATCCTGTCTTTTTATTGAAAGCCACATTCTTTCCCAGACGCCTTGGAATCTACGACGCTAAGGCCCATTCTCGTCACCAGGGCCTCGGATTGACATAAGGCTCTGGGAAACTATGTAGGAAAACATAGAATTTCCCAGAATTGGCAATTGGAACCTTACGGCGCCTGCTCACTCCTCGTGCTAACATGAATGTGAGACGCTTTTGGTTGTTCTTCATGAAAGCCAACGAGAAGACACTTTGTTTTGGGGTTCCCCAGAGCTCTTCTCTTCCTCAGTCAAGAGAACAGCTCTGGGGTCGAGATTGGGTAAGGCCACGAAAAACGTAACGCCTGAATACCGGTGTCTGCACGAATTACGTGCCTCTGGTTCCTGCTCCCAAAGGACCAAATTTCGGTTCGCAAATTGATAACATTTTTCACAGAATCGAGGCAAGTCAAAACTCTTTATTTGTTTTCAGTGACTGTTACGCATGTGCAAATGTCTATTTGACAACAAAGTTATAAAATAGTTTTCTATAATTACAATTTACAAAATGAAGTATTATGTTCTGTAGAGACAGCCTGCAGCCAATGGTCCATCCTTTGCCACCATAATCCACCCAAACCCCGGCAACAAATGTCCATTTCTAACGTGAAATATCGCTGACGTTACATAACCTATTTATGGGCTAATCACATTGCCCGCATAGTCAATGCCCTCGCTCGAACCAAGGGCTCCGGAGGAAATTTTCCGCATTCATATGGCGCGAAAATTGGGGTAAGAGCTTTAAAAAGTGACCAGTTGTAAGTGAGGCGAGAAGAAAATTTTGCATTTTACTCTTACGCTAAAATCCTGGAATGGCCAGAATGCGAAAAAAGGTATTTCGGAGCTCTTGCTTCGAAAGGAGAGGGGCTTACTGTGAAGGTTACTGTGTCCAAATCACACACGATTTCTTTAAAAATCGTTAATTTAATTGATTAAAATTGTATCATTACTAATCCTCATTCAGAATCGTTCATCAAGATTAAAATCACTAAAGAATTTCCCCCCTCATTTGCACCAACTTTTCATCATAAATCTCTTATTAATTTGTAATTAAGAAAAATCGTTGTGCAATGACGCTGATCTATTTCATTTATCAACCAAAAAGAAATGAGCACAAAATACGTTAAGAAATAACCAAAAAAATTTGGATAAAAGCCTTCTGATTTGTTCAAGGAGAATGTTAAATCGCATTTCTCAAAAATGAAACCCTGTAAAACACCCTAAATAACTTAAGTACTGTAAACAAAAACAAAGTAACAAACAAAACCGAGGTTAAAAAAGAGAAACAAGAGAAGTATTTGGCCTTTGTAATACGTTTGACTTAATCCATTGGGGACTTCAAGATCTACGACGTCGACGTCGACGGAAAACATCGCCACAACATGTAACTCTGCTGCACATTATTCCATCTTGTTCACGTCGAACAATGTGGGCGAAGTATCCTAAAAATGAAATTGGTGCCAGCGTTTTCAGAGTAAAAATACATAATGAAAGGTTTGCATTTGTACGCTCGTGTTGTTGTGCAGAGTACCACAAAAATATGTTGTGTTAAAATGCGTGCCTCACGTGCAGCACGATTAATTTTCCTCTTTTAACCAAAGATATTCTTGCTTCGTGGTGTTCTCGTTGACCACCGCGTCGTAAACTTTTAAGTCCCTATAGAGCGTATTCACATGAAAGCCATGTCGGAAGCCATGTCGGTGTTCCAAAACAAAGAAACGGCGGCCATGTTGGTGTTCCAAATAAATTCTCTGGGAATTTAACTCTATTTTTATGCAAATACAATTTAGTTTCTTTTGTTTCATTAAGTTAGCATCCATTCTAGTCACTGAGTGAATACGCTCTATAGAGATGATATTTCTTGTTTACGAACGTTGACGTCACATGTCTTTGCCAACCACGTAACAAAAGAAGTTATTGTTTCAACAGCCAATTAGGTTCTGGTTTGCATATTAATAACAATGGGTGACGTGACCAGAAACATCGCTGTTATTGTAAGCAATAGCCTGCGTAGCAATCGTTTCCGTGGGGCACAAGAGAAATATTGAGAAGCGGGCGTTTCAATGTTTTGACCGAGCAAAAAAATGGGGCGAGAGCAAAAATGATGAGAGTGGCTCTGTGAAAATTCAAAGATGCCGTGATATTGTAACCGATCACTTTACAATAGCTCTAATTTATCTAATGATTCTTTTTTGAGTCTGGTACTAAATGAAGCGAAATTTTCGTTTCTAACGATAATAAGGAGATAAGCTGTGAAGTGGGTACGCACGGCTTTGACCGGTGGTCAGGGTTAGGGCTGTTTACATCAGATGTGATCGGTTAGAGTTCGGCATGGGCCTCGTTTTAAAAGTGAGGCTCAACTCATGCTTAGGAATGGCATATTAACAAACTTGAAAAAAAAAAAGCGTAAACAACTCGGCAATAAAAAAGCACTTGCATAAGCCGGGTAAACTCCTGCAAGCTCCTCACAATGTATTTAGAATCCCTGAAATTGCAATTAACTCAACTGTAGTTGAGAGTGAAAAATTTCTTTCCGCAAAAACCGAAAGTAAAAATTGAAAAACACCAGAAATAAATAGGGCTGGCGGTTTTGTTAAAATTAGTTACTTACTAAAATATCCATCCTATCCGAAATGATTCTCCCAACTTTGAAAAATCTAAAAGCATTTTAAAATTGATAACTTAGAAATGATCATCTACAAACATTCTAGGTGTCCGATTATTTATAAAATTCATTTGATTAAGAAAAAACCTGAGAAAGTTCAACATTGTTAAGGTTTTCTTGTTTCATTGACTCTTATCACGACTGATACATGCCATGGTAAGAGGGGTTTTTCCAAGATTGGCGTGGCAGACTTCCTCCTTTAGGAATAGTTTGTCCTCCGTTTGGAATCCCATCTACAAATTATGAAACGGTACAAACAGTAAAATCATAAGAATCTCCTCAAAGGACTTTTGTGTTACAATACAAAACATACTTAATTGACCACTCCCCATAGGGGCTTTTCTGAGCTAATGCAACACAACCAAAGAAACGACAGAAACAGGAGCCCAAGAATAGGAACTTGCCTCTCCCATACAAGCCCTATGAGTCAACCTTTGGGGAGTATCTTTCTATTTTTGGAACGCCACGAGTTCTTTCGCTCTGCACGCACTGTTTTAAATGGCCAATCAGAATAAAGTGATTGTCTCGACAAAGACAAAAATAGCAAAAACAATGTATGCAAATTATGAAAATTGATGTAAATTTGATTATCCTGCTGAAGGGTTAGTGCTAAAAATAGAAAGATACGCGCAAAGGCTGCCTTCAGGATATGACGCATATGACAACCTCGTTCCCGGGGTGTCTGTTGGCAGAGAAAAGAGACCCTGGGAACGAGGTTGCGCAATGGAGGTTCCTACTCATGGGCTCCTGACAGAACACAACAACAACAACTACTGTTAAGACTCCCAACTGGCCGGAGGCAAAGCAGTTGGTTATTTACAAGTGCAGCCAGGAAATTGAACAAGGGACTACCACGAACAAATTTAACGAGTGGTAAGAACGAGTCTTGAACCCGAGAACTCCGGATCTCAAGGTAAACGTCCTAACCACTGGGCCGAACTACTTCTGCAACCTCCTGTTACAGCTAGAATGCTTAATTACTTTCAACCATTTAACGGAAAATCGCGCAAAAAGGATCGGGTTATACAGGAATATTTTTAAAAATCAAGGCAGCATACGCAGCTTCTTGTACATGTGGCCAACAAGGGTGCGTTTCTAAGTTTCTTTCTTTAAAAGCCACTTACCAAGGTAAGCGGGTTTGTTGTGTCTGTGAATCAATAGATGCACTCGGTTTCCTCTGCTTTTGATCAATGCTATTGCATCTGCGTGGGGAATATCCTCTGTGCTGCGGCCGTTTATCTCCAGAATCTCGTCTCCTACCTACAGGAACGAGTAAAAGAAGTGAAACCGAAGATGCTTGCTTGAGTGCTTGATTCCAAAATTTTCATTTTACTGTAACTTTTCGAACGATTTCGGCCAAATTTCGAAAACAGAATGGAAGGTACTAAGCGTGGAAGGCCACGTTGGAATGCAGTTACTTCCTTAAAAAGAATTATGATCTACCATAATGTGACGTCACTGCACCAGAGGATTCCTTTTGTGGAAGAATCACATTCCTGTCCAACACAACTCAGTGCATAATTTTGCGTGAACGTCACAATGTGTCCCAATGTGTCTCCTCAAGCCTAAGGGCCCGTTTAAAGGGTTTTAACATTTGATTCAACATGCATTCAACATTTTGTTGAACCAAATGTTCGGTGCGTTTGAACAGGTTGTCCAACATTGCTGAAAGCGTGCTGAATCAATTTTAAATCGGTTTAAACTTTCATTCAACATCGATTCCAACTTTTCCTTTGTTCTCGAAAATGTCGAATGGTGTTGATGCCGTTTGAACACTCTGATCACTAATTGTAGAACACACGCATGGTCACATCAGGCCGTAAAAGTAAATATGTCGTAGTTTATCTGGACGAGAGAGACTGCTTCGCGAAAGTGTTGGTTCTTTTTGTTGGCAAATTGTTGGGACCGTTTGAACGTCCTCCGCACACTTTGTTTTTGCGTCCAACATTTGCCCAACATCCGTTCAACTTTTGTTGAACGAATGTTGGTCAAATTTTGAAACTTAAGAACTTCACGTATCACTTTTGCTTAGTGTTCTGGTTAAGGATATTAAAACAATCGATAGTTCATTTATCAGTGAATTAATTTTCAGTTCATCACTAATGACTATGAATAGCCGTATTGAAACACATTTTCTGGAGAGATGTTCAAAAAAATGTCCTTCTCTGTCCTTGAGTGGCCCCATTTCCATTAGTAGGGCTAACGCTCACATGGTTTACATGGGTAGAAAATAGCACTTCACATCACCCTCTCATAGTTAATTCTGTTAAAATGTTATCTTTACCTGGAGCCTGCCATCTCTTTGTGCAGAACCACCATCAGCCATGCGCAATACAAATATTGGTAGATCCAGCTCTCTGCCTCCTCTGATACTAAACCCGTACCCAGACTCCCTATCTCGCGTCAGTTCAACCTCCATGGTCTTGTTAACAAAGCCACGATCATCTGCTACACCTCTCGAATACTCTTGGGAAGGCAGGGGTGGCCTTGCCGGGATTTCAGGGTTCGATCGTCGGCGCATGTCATTTCGAGGCATACTGCTTTCTTGCCGTATCTTTTCCTGTTTAGCCATAAGTACTTTCTCCCTCGTGGGTTTCGGTGCTACCCGCGGGGGAACTTTCGGCAACAGCTTAGGACTGCTACTCAAATGCGCATTCCTTGGAAGAGTTTGTACAAAACGAGGTTCCTCTCTTGGGGCCTGGTGACCAGAAAAAACGATTGAAATCATAGTTTCTCATAGAAAACGCATACAAACTCTAACGTGTAACTAAACTTGTAAGAGTTAATTTACTTGGCATTAAAAAAAAAACTATGCCTTTGCCATTCTCAATTCACATTTAATAGGTCACTCAAATCCCGTTACGTTAGTAATGTCCCACGGCCGAACTATTAACAAACACGGGTACATCCCTGAGATAAGATCACAAACAGTTTTGTATTCAAGTTTTGAAAGAACTTTTGCGCCACTCAGCCGATTGTAGAGCCAACTCAAGAACAGACCCATACTATATCTTGGTCGGTTATGGTTACAACCCCCCAAAATTCGAGGGGATACTGTACTAAGCAAGAAAAAAAAAAACAATCATTTAAAGTAAAATTGAAGTTTCAACCTGTTCGTTGTACGAGTTTTCCCACGTTCGTTGCTCGGATTCTCTCCTTGGGAAAGAATCATTCCCTGCTCTGGAGATATCTGGAGCGCTCTACATAACAACAAAAAATCACTAGTTCAGAAAAGAGCAGAATTTTCATGAACGGAGCACAAAAAGAAATCAACACCCCCCAAAATTCGAGGGGATACTGTACTAAGCAAGTAAAAAAAAACAATCATTTAAAGTAAAATTGAAGTTTCAACCTGTTCGTTGTACGAGTTTTCCCACGTTCGTTGCTCGGATTCTCTCCTTGGGAAAGAATCATTCCCTGCTCTGGAGATATCTGGAGCGCTCTACATAACAACAAAAAATCACTAGTTCAGAAAAGAGCAGAATTTTCATGAAAGGAGGGCAAAAAGAAATCAACACCCCCCAAAATTCGAGGGGATACTGTACTAAACAAGTAAAAAAAAACAATCATTTAAAGTAAAATTGAAGTTTCAACCTGTTCGTTGTACGAGTTTTTCCACGTTCGTTGCTCGGATTCTCTCCTTGGGAAAGAATCATTCCCTGCTCTGGAGATATCTGGAGCGCTCTACATAACAACAAAAAATCACTAGTTCAGAAAAGAGCAGAATTTTCATGAACGGAGCGCAAAAAGAAATCAACACCCCCCAAAATTCGAGGGGATACTGTACTAAGCAAGAAAAAAAAACCAATCATTTAAAGTAAAATTGAAGTTTCAACCTGTTCGTTGTACGAGTTTTTCCACGTTCGTTGCTCGGTTTCTCTCCTTGGGAAAGAATCATTCCCTGCTCTGGAGATATCTGGAGCGCTCTACATAACAACAAAAAATCACTCGTTCAGAAAAGAGCAGAATTTTCATGAACGGAGCGCAAAAAGAAATCAACACCCCCCAAAATTCGAGGGGATACTGTACTAAACAAGTAAAAAAAAACAATCATTTAAAGTAAAATTGAAGTTTCAACCTGTTCGTTGTACGAGTTTTTCCACGTTCGTTGCTCGGATTCTCTCCTTGGGAAAGAATCATTCCCTGCTCTGGAGATATCTGGAGCGCTCTACATAACAACAAAAAATCACTAGTTCAGAAAAGAGCAGAATTTTCATGAACGGAGCGCAAAAAGAAATCAACACCCCCCAAAATTCGAGGGGATACTGTACTAAGCAAGAAAAAAAAACCAATCATTTAAAGTAAAATTGAAGTTTCAACCTGTTCGTTGTACGAGTTTTTCCACGTTCGTTGCTCGGTTTCTCTCCTTGGGAAAGAATCATTCCCTGCTCTGGAGATATCTGGAGCGCTCTACATAACAACAAAAAATCACTAGTTCAGAAAAGAGCAGGCAGTGTGGCAGGGGAGGCAGTGTGGCCCAGTGGTTAGGGCGCTTGCCTTGAGATCCGGAGATCCCGGGTTCAAGACCCGCTCTAACCACTCGTTGAATTTGATCCTGGTAGTCCCTGGTTCAACTTCCCAGCTGCACTTGTAAATAGCCAACTGGTTTGCCTCCGGCCAGTTGGGATTCTTAACAGTTGTTGTTGTTGTTGTTCTGTTCTGTTGTTTCGTTGTGTTTCATTGACCCTGAAAAGCCCATATGGGGAGCGGTCAATTAAGTAGGTATTGGTATTGTATTGTAATTTTCATGAACGGAGCGCAAAAAGAAATCAACACCCCCAAAATTCGAGGGGATACTGTACTACGCAAGAAAAAAAAAAACCAATCATTTAAAGTAAAATTGAAGTTTCAACCTGTTCGTTGTACGAGTTTTCCCACGTTCGTTGCTCGGATTCTCTCCTTGGGAAAGAATCATTCCCTGCTCTGGAGATATCTGGAGCGCTCTACATAACAACAAAAAATCACTAGTTCAGAAAAGAGCAGAATTTTCATGAAGGGAGCGCAAAAAGAAATCAACATGCCACTCACCATTCGAGAGAGCCTTTTTGTCTCAAAGTTGTCTGTGAACAGAATAAAAATAAATGCCAGGTTGAGAATCAGATTCAAGGAAGACTCGAAAGTCAAATTTGAGAAGTTATGTGATTACTTCTAGACAAACGTAAGAAGGCATACCAAATCGAGCGTTTTGGGTGCGAAAAAAAAAAAAGAAACTTTAATTTCACGACATAAATGGCAACCTCTCTTTTCTCTTTTGGAACAGCTGATACCTCCTTGAAATGTACATTGGATCGGGAACTACTGTCCCCAAATATTTTACCACGGTCCTTGGTTGCGTGAAAATGGTGAGGTGACTGAGCTGCCCAGGCTGTTATACTTACCCAAGGGTCGCTGTTGAGCGATGGTTAGCGTAACACTTCTTCCGGATTGTTTAATGGTGTCCACTATGTCACTGTGATGTACTCCAATTATACTTGCACCATTGACTGCAACCAAACGATCTCCCACATGAAGCTGGCGACAGCGATCAGCTGGACTGCCTTGAATGATACGGCCTAGTAACGTAGAAGATGGCGTTAGAAAAGCGTGATCACGACCGAGGTGAAAATAAAGGGACCATTCGCTTCGGTCATTTTAGTGCTGTATCAGCAAATTTGGTAATTTCACGTTGTTTTGCAGGGTACAAGCCGAAATGCGCTTCAATGCGTATCCGTCATTATTGCCAAAGCTAGTTTATAAATTTACATCTCTGATCGTGATTGGTTGGGCTCCTTTCGGGGTCTTGATAAACACACGCTTAGCTTTCCATTACATGGGACCGATCTAGAGACGATTTTACTTTGGGAAAAATCAATCAATCACCAACTTTTCTTTGCCTTGAAATTTTGTCAATATATCACTGTGAGCGATTCAAGTACAAGCCTTTAACTCGAAATTCATCAAATTCCCGACAAGAACACTGGTAGAGGTTCTTTCATAGGGATTCTCACCTATGGTCGATCCACTTTTTTGCAGTGACGAAAATATAACGAAGCCAAAAGACTCGTTTTCCTGTCGCTCCAACGTGATGTCGCGATAGGACGTTGGGCCCTGGGTCTCCTCATCCACGCCATCCACGTCACCCTCGCTTACACGTCTGTTCCTCTGGGAATGAGATCTTGCAACGGAATTCAAAGCATCCCCAGGAGTTGAATGAAAGCTCCGGACGGAGGACGATTCTTCCTGACCAGGGAGGGATGGCTTTCTACCATAATGCTCCAAGTTTCCCAGGGACTTAGATGATTGCTTCGCTCGGGTACTTCCAAGATTTGCCTCAGGGCCGAGGTCGGAAGATGCCGAGAAAGATCGACGCATTGTTGGAGTCATTCCTAAACAAGAGACATCAAGAAACTTTTACACGACAGAGAAAATGGTCACTTCCTAGTTCAAATCAGCCTGTATTTCAAAGCGAGTAAAGGTGCGAAAATACTGATCATTCAAAAGAAAAGTAAATTCGAAAAAATTCGTTAAAACTAATTTAAAACACTTGCTATCGTCAAACGACAAACCACGCATCTGTGGAAGACATCTAGGGTCGGAGGGTGTGTTCGGGAAGACAAGTATTCACTTCTGGCCTCAGTTGTTCGAAGGGTGGATAGCGCTATCCACTGGATAACTCAGTTGGTTTTGCTAGTGTTTATCCGCTGGATAGTGATTTATCCGGTCGATACCATTATCCACCTTTTGAACAGCCGAGGGCTGGTCTGTAAAAATAAAGAACCGCTTTCAGACTTCAGGGACGATTTTTTAAAACCTCGGGTTTAAAGCGACAAAATATCTTGTCATAAACCGGATTTGTGCTATTCCTTCCTTCATCAATTCTGTCTCGACCAAAACCTGTTGAAATATGGTGTACTTACTTCCTGTCTTGGCTGGGTCTCTATGAATACCAAGTGTGACCTCCCCAGACAGCGCTGCATTACCCATCAATGAGATCACACGGCGATGAGTGGAACCTATTACATTAATACCGTCAACTTGATGTATCTCATCACCGCGCTGGACTTGACCACTGAGATCGGCAGGTCCCCCACGGACGATTGTGCCGATGGAGACCTGAGCACGAAAAAAAAAAAAACGTTTATAAGTAAACAGCATTTGGTTGCAGGTCCTCCAGAGTTAATCCTATGGATTGAGTGAAATTGTCGGCTTTAAACAACTTGATCGTGTTTAACATAAAAAGTTGATGTGCTTTTGCAACCTGGCCTTTAAGGCTTTCTAGAAAATGTTAAGTCTATCGCCCCAAAGAATAAACAAAATCGTCTAACTCAATGCTGTAACCAATTCAAACCCTTCGGCAATGAAACGTTTTGTTCCAGGTATTTCCATGTCATTTAAATGTGAATGCTATTTTATACTGCAAATACAAAGAATCGTAACCCCGGGAGATTTGAATTGGGTACAACATTGAGTTAGCCGATTTGGTCTATTGCTTGACGCAAACCAAACAAACAAAATGTTTAGTCGTCCATAGCAGCTATAGTAACGCAAATGTTACGGAAGTAGTAGTGGAAATCATTTTCTCCTCAGCGAGAAGTGACATGATGGATTAATTTCTTTTTAGATACAGCTGCTATTCACTATAAATGTTAGCTGTTTACTGTAGAGTCATTTGTACCTGCGTATTCTCTTCCTGTCCGCCAATAATACGAAAACCAAAGCCCATCTCTCCTCTTTTGAGATGAACTGTAAAGTTTTTGGCATCAGGACTGGCTGGCGGAGGTGGAATTTCAGGAGATGCCAGGTTTTCAACTGATCTAAAACAAAGACAACAACGTGTAACGATTGTTAACATGTCCGCAAAACGGAAAGAATCTTAACAAATCTAAAGGCACTGTCACAGAGTGTAATTCTCTGAGGAACTGGTCTCGCAAGGACACTGCGAAACAAGTTGTAGGAGTCGTTGCAGAAAGTAGAACTGAGTTCTACTTTCCACGACGTTACAACGAATTTTTCGAACGTTGCATTGTGAAATATCTATCCTGCAAATAAGACGCTTTCAACCAACCTCTAGAGACACCAATAACAATAGAGAAATGTACGACTTCTAGTGGACGAAAAAAATAAGCTAATGAGGGATCTTTTGTTTTCGTTTACCAACATGGCGGAGATGACGTCACGTGAAAATCTCCTATTATGGCCCAACGCTGTGCGGAACCGGTTAACAAAAGCGTTCAATTGGCCTCATATGATAATCGCGAGAGTGACAACTGCATGGTAAAAAACATTTCCAGTGTAACAGCCTTAAACTGTTGTTGCCACAAAACACCACCCACAATGTAACCTGCGATCAGGCGTACTTTTCTTCAGGGTGCGAAAAAGTACGCCTGATACAATTTCTTAACAAGTCGTCTGCCGCCCACCTGTCAAGAATGACATTTTCTTGTGTCATGCTACAAATGTGAGCTAATCAGATTTCACCGGTAAACAAAACCATTACAATTTGGTGCATTAACTGCTTTATTTTTCACTAATTTGTTGTGTAGGGTTTTAATCGGACACTGTAATCGGACAGTTACATCAGCCAATCATATTAAGTGCACTCAGCTTAACAGGCACCAATCACAGAATTTATCACAATAACCATAGCAACAACCACTTACCCTACCAAACTGGGGATTTTCCAAAATGGACGAATTTGTAACATCATTTTGTAAGAAGTATGTCACTAAACCATTGTTCAGAGCTTCCGTAATCAATGTCGATTTTTCTCTGTCAAGCTCGGCTGCATACTAGCTGATTCCACGATTGTGGCAGCACTAAGTTCTATTCAGCTCTTTTTGGATTCACGACTTGTTGCTTCCGAATATATTCCAAAGGACTTACCACAAGTACAAACGTTTTCGAGTCGGTGGAAGAGGAACGATGCATTTTTTCTACAATGTTCGGGATCTACTTTAAATCATATAACTAGTGGTAATCAAATATATACGTAAAAGAAATGATTTCCCTACCTGACTTTCAACCCCGGTCTATTGCTAAACTGATCGGCAACGAAGGTTTTACAGACAGATATATCATAATGTCAAAGTCCGATTCCAGCTAAGTGGTCCCCTGTACAAACTGCGATTTGTTGATACGTTGCGTAACAGCACCAGTTTCCGTAGGCTCACAATTTTTACCCTTCAAATTTCGTGCTAAATGTTCTCACATTAACTGCAAATGTTTGAGCGTAAAAGCTAATTTGTAAAAGTATATTTAACATTATTCTCGGCTGGAAGCGGCACAAACATAAGCAAACATTTGCACTCGTCTGCTCGTTTATCGTCAACGTAAACAAACTCCTTGTAACTGATTCAAGTATTATCCCCGATGAATGAAGTAGACAATATTTAAATAATTTGCCGTTCCTTGGTTCAACCTCACCCTTATGGATCTTGCCTTCAGAGTACTTTTCCACCGATTTCAAACAATATTCGACCGGATAAAGAGCTACATGTACAATGCATGTATCTGTCGCGACTGTATAAACTAGTCAACAAATGCAATCAAAATATAGCTGTTCCCACGGTTAACATCCTGAAAGCCATGGCGATTCAAAGTCGTGTTCGTTAGCATATAAAATAAACAAAGACAATTCCCTCAGATTTAAATAAATGCTACCGTCGAAGCGTTTAAACTGACCAAAATCCAACGCTGAGAGCACAAAATGGCGAGGCCTACGGCGACTGTATCGTGAAGACGAGCTCATATGGCCTGCTCACATGTTCGCCACATGTCTTACCACATGTAACGAGAATGTGACGTAATTTAATTTACTTTAATTTAGTTAATACTTCTATTGCGCATAAATCCATACAGAAATGATCAATGAATATAAAAATATCCTAAAACGAGAGCGAAAACGAGGTCAGATGTCGTCATAAGTTCGCACCAGTTTCCCGGCCGACACATGCCCCTGCAAAAATCAAGCGGGGGTGGGGGGGCATTTTGGTGTCCTAACAGCAATCTCGAAAAATTCTGCATAGCCATACACAGGCACACCAACTCGAAAGACACAGGACGCAAAAACGAAATTAGGCTTGCGTTCTCCTTTTTGTCGTCCGCAAAAACTACTTCCAAATCCCGTGGGAAGTACAACTATGTCTTCTTCTAGCCAAACCATTGTTTAGATGCATTCTCTCTGCTCTTCCTTTAAAGACTTTTCAAAAAAAAAAAACAAACAAACAAAAACAAGTCGAAGCAACAGCAGCTGTAAACAGAGCCTAAACATCATTCCTGTTCAAATCCTTCTCGGCGGCCATAATAACCGATTTTACTAGAAGTATGATTTGCACTGTATACCACTCGGAGTGATGCTCCAAGAGCCCTATTGTTTTTCGGCCAATTACAGTAAGTCCAGATTCTGGAACACGAGCAGACGACTCATTAAGAAATTGTATCACGCGCGTACCTTGTCTAAAGAAAAGTACACCTGATCGCAGGTTACCCACAATGACGCGATATATCAGCCTTTTCCACACTCTGTAGGGCGAAATAGGATAGCTAATTAGGGAAATCTACGGAGCCAATAAGAAAAATCAGACGAAAGTCCGCAGAGCCACTTGAAAATTATTTCTTTACGGGACAACTAGTCTGTTTACAATCAAGTATTAAGAACGCTTTAGAAGTTGAGGGCTATTCAAAGAAAATGAGACCTTTGTTTACGTTGGTTGCTCAGTGGAAAGTGTTATTTTTTTTCGCCACAAAAGTAGGTATGTCGGCTCTCCATTCAAAACACCTTTCGAAGAGAAATTCGGATAAATATGAGGTGAACAAATCAGTAATCATACGGTCTTTTAAGTTTGGTTCTTTAAGATGGCCTTGCCCAAATTTCCAAGAATTCCGACTCATGAAAGTATTAACAGCCCACACACAAGTACAAAACTTTTAAAAAAGTGATGTCAAACCTCCTTGCAGCCTTAGCAATAGCCTTCTTCAGAGATGGATACGAGTTGAACAACGCCTCTGACTTTTTATCCAGGGGGAGGGGAGGTTGACTTGATCTACGGCTTCCATACCCAGTCTCCTGGTTTCTGGTGCTCTCTCCAGCGGTTGCTAGGTTACCAGTACTGCCGTGTTCAAACTGAGAATGCCCAATATGGTTTGAACTGATCGAAGGGGTGGATTTGGGTCTTGCAGCCCTAGGGGCAACTGGCTCAAGATCCTACAGGAACGAAAAGGAAAAGTTCATTCGGTAACTTGGACAAATACCCTAAACAGCTGATGATAGAGTGGTTTTGAATAGAGTGTGAAAAGATATTAGCGAATTACTTTGGTTTTGCATTACTTCACTCTGTGATTGGTTCAAAGTTCTCGCGCTATTTTTCACCCAATCAGAAGTGAAACCAAAACCAATCGTGGCTTGCGCATGCACATTTTCCCATGCTTTGTGTCGGCTATGTGTAGCAACTCTGGTGTTGGTTTTACGACAATCGATTGAAACTCGCTCCAAACCTTACCTTCTTCTCAAATAAAGGACTGTTCCTGAGTGGCGTAGGAAGACCTGTCAATCAACAACACATGAAACTAGCACCGTTACAAAAACTTCCCTGTTGAGGTTCTGAAACTTAGCTTGGGACACAGATTCGAATATAGGAATCAAATTTCATAAATACTATACCAGCAAACCACTCACCTCCCCTCTGAATGACAAAAAAGGCTTCCCTTCCTTTGGGACATTCCTTCAGGATGTTAACAGCCTCATTATGTGTACAACTACGAATCATTCGCCCATTAATCTCCATCAATATGTCACCCTCAAGGAGCCCTTGACAGCGGGGCGCATCAAGGATCTGTTTAACCTTTTGACCATATGGACTGTCAGCAATTGTAAAGCCAAATCCCATGGGACCTTTAACCACTGGGATTGTAAGGACCTCTGGTGATGAACGAGAGAGGGTGTTCATAGTTGATGAGCGTGGAAAGGTTCCTGTATCATAGGATGCAGGAGCAAATGAAGAATCCCCTGCGTCTGAAAGAAAAATGATCATGATATGCAAATCGATCACATCTACATTAACCAAGTGAGAAAAAACAACACCAAAGATGACTGAGTTTGGGGAAACCAGATGTACTGGTAATTAGCTGGGAGTGGATATCAAGGAAAACTGAAAACTGGAGTACCGTGAAAAACCCTTGAGTCAGGTTCAGCTTTACTAAAACTCAGCCCAAATAGGACTAGGGTGAGGCACACGGGTGATGGCTACAGCTGAGTTCCAGATGTATTCCGAAGATCATCTATCCAGATATTGACCCTGTCCAACATGACTTCACTTCCGCAAAGAGACGACCGGGAACAGGTGTTTCCCTTTCCATTTCTGGATTCTTTCTTGTGCGCATGGTTTGAACAGGTCTACAACCCTTAACCATGCAATTGGCCATTTCCAAGCTGCTGTTTGTCTTGGTTTCGAAGTGAGTCTTGGTCCCCAGCTATTGAAGAGGAAATGAGTTTGATTTGCATAAGAATATGCAACTCATTTCTATTTGAATGGCTGTGCACCAGGACTCGCTTTGAAACGGAGGCATGCAGCAACTCGAAAATGGGCTATTGTGCATGGAGCTATCAAGAAATTGCACTGTTCTGGGCTTGAAATTGCAACAAACATAGTCACATTTGCGACTGAATTTTTTCCCTTTGCGACTAAAATATCTGGAGAAGTGGCAAACTTGCGACTTGTTTTCATCTTAGCTCTTTCGAAACAAAAGGGTTAGCAGTTGCCACTTTGCTGCTCTTTTTTCTAAAATAAATGAAGAAATGACAAAATTATTGTTTCTCGCCTTGGGTTTTTTTTCAATCTGCAGATAGCGTAATTGTAGCATAACTTAGCTGCGATGTTACATGCACAACTCCATTCCTTTGATATCATTTGCCATTTTTAGTGGTTTCTTTCAACACAAGTATTGTGGGCTCATATTTTGCTTTGCTACACCGCTGACAACAAAATGACAACGATTTTGTGACTAAATTTTCGTATCTTGTTGCAAAATTGCGACTGGATTTTTTCGTGTGAGGGGTTCGAATCCCATTCAAGCCTGGATTCTTCAGGTTTGTGCGCAGCTATTTGAGTTGCTTGGAAAAAATATTGCAAAAATGCTGGTGATACCTTGTGTGGGGCCCCACTTGTTCATCATGCCTTGTGCTTGTTGTGCAGGAGCGGGAGGAGGAGGAAACGAAGGATAAGTTGGACTGTTATCTTCAGAGGATCGTGGCACAGGTGACTCTGAGCCAACAGACTGCCTGCGCTGTACCACTGTGTATGAACCAATTGTCTCCACATTAGGATCATCTGGGTCAAAGGGCAAAGGATATCCTCGGATAACTTCCAGCTCAACGGAATCACCCATTGGCATGGCTTGGAACATGCTGACAACATCTTGATGACTCAGTGACATAACTGAAGCACCATTCACCCTCATCAGGGCATCCCCAGTCTGCAGCTTACCATCTTTAGCCGCAGCACCATCGGGTACAATACTCTTGACCTGCAAGAGTTCCCCCACTTGATCTCCTCCAACAATAGTGAATCCAAACCCACGATAGCCTTTGAGAAGCTCTGTCCTAATGACCTGACCTTGAAGCTGTTGGCCATCAATGGAGTAAGGATAGCTTCTTGGTTCATGGTTGGAGCCATTTACTGTGTATGCTGGTGGAAGTGACTGAGAAAATTCAACATCAGGCCACCTGTAGTCAAAGCAGAACATATCAATGAAAGTCATCCAAAGATATTTATATTCTCATGGTTGAACTGGAAACAAGCAGAAAGGAGAGGCTGATGCAGGGAAATCTTTTCAGATGCAAATTATTTTCCCTGCATGAGCCTTCATGACATGTTCATTCCAGTCCAGCAATGAGAATACGAATAAGGTCCATTATAGGGACAGTAGCGCATGTGGAAGTAAGGAAAGTAAAATATGCCATGAGAGAAGTTATTCAAGAGCTCGCAGAGACAGTGTCTGAAACATAATAGACAATGGAGTAGTTGGTCAATGGGTTACAACACTTCAAAAACCTTGGGGAAATAAGTAAAATGACAAGACAGCAGTTTAGCATGCTGAAATGATCAAGGAAACTAATGTTTGATATCTGGGGTGGGGGGAGGGGGCATCTTTTGAACCACACCAATCTCACAGTGGTGTGCTTCAGATTGAACAATGATCTGTCAAATTTTACACAGTCACACTGATAGAAATCTTTAGTTAACTATGAAGTACATAATCTGCTCAAGTTTACAAAACACCAGTAGCTCTTGAGGTATAACATTTTTGAAGTTTGGTTAACTTTTTAAGTAATGTTTAAAACAAAGAAGCAGGAGTGTTTTATCAGGTTTAAAAACACGAGGTGTAGCCAAGTATCCTTAGACTCAATAAAACATTTTTTGTATGGCTTCAAAAACATTCCACAAAAAGTATATCCCTCGGGAGTTCGAACAAAGGTTCAAATGGTGAGCTCTAGGAGAACATAAGCATTCAAGAAAAACATGCTATGTCACGTGCAGTGACTTGATATCTGATAAACACCGCATACTAATAACGAATTTTTATTGATATTAAGTCACTGCGCGTGACATAGCATGATTTTCTTGTATGCTAATGTTCTCCCATTATCAACCACTTTGATAGGTCAATGGGCTTATGAATATTATCCTTAACACAAACCTTGAATGAGCTTCAGCTTCCTGTGCTTTAGCCAAAGCAGCTGCCGACTGGAAAGATGGTGGACCTTCATGAGGTGGTGGTCCCGAGGAAAACGATGACATGCTGTTTGTGTGGTTGTGACGACGCAGTGCCTGCACTGGATTTTCAAACTGGGTTTTTCTATTCATGTGGCTGAGAAATGAAGTGGACAAACTTAATGTACATGTGCAAATGAGGAGCAAAAGCAAGAAAAATAAATCAAACCAGAAAGGTTATAATTATTATTCTCACAAGAGAACAAGTCAAAGTAACAATAATTCATGGTGCACAGGATTCAAAAAGAGCACTGAAATCTACTATGAGCAAAGTTTAAGCAGACTAAAATCAGCTGAGAATACCTTGAATGACTACAAAGTGCAAAGTCCAGGTGGTTGTTAAAATTCCATTACTTACCCCTCTCCATCCTAAAGGTGGATTTCCACTGTCACAAATTTTTATGCGCCTATGTGTATGTAAACTTGATTTGGCTTTATGTGCATAAATAAAACAAAGTATAAAATTTTACGCATGAACCAAAAAGTTGAATCACTCTCAACTTTTATGTTAAACACAAGCCGTTGATACAATCTCGTGTTCTATTTATGCATGTAAAGCAAGTCAAATTCATGGGCGTAACCGTCATAAAATTAATGCTACAGTGGAAATCCACCTTCAGAGGGACCCTTATAGATTCCACTCTGTCTAACAGAAGATGATTTTACTTGTCAACTGGGACCAGTTCAGAGGTGACAGTGTTAAGAAAGTTACAGATAAATAATAAATAAACAATTATCAAATAATATTGTAATCAGTATTTTCTAGAATTGGTCAAGGATTGTAATGCTTCTTATGCTCTTCTTGAAAGTAGTAGTGTGATCTATGTGCATCTTGACCCTTTGACCCCCGAGAGGGAGACTTTACTCTGTCTAATGCCAGATGACTTCACTCGTCAACGGGGAGAGTCCTAGGGTGTTTGAGGTGTAAATGGCTTAAGTTGAATATGCATGCTCAAGTGGGGAGATAATTTTTATTTATTACATATTATGTGTAGATATCAGTGTGATAAAGCTGTGACCAAAAATGATACCCGTGATGTGATATGATATCATACACCTTATTCCAAAATGGCCGCTGATTTATGCGGATACAAATTGGCCCTTGTCGCCTCATTCAAGATAAAATATTCTTTTGAATTTTAAGCTTAAGAACGAGGCATCAAGGGCTAATTTAAATAAAAACAAAAGAATATTTAAATGGCGGCCATTTTGGAATAAGGTGTATTTCACTGCAGTGAAATGATATATCACTTCACAGTTTGAATTGTCCAGTCAAAGAGACTGTAATAATTTGGTTGGACCAATCGGGTTACACATTATAATTATTTTAGCTGACGCCTGACGTCAAATTTGGTGGGAAGAATTGCTTTGCAGTTTTATCAACGAAATGGCCACTTCAAGATTTGTGAATGTCTCGAAGAGAACGAAAACAAGAACACGGCAAGAAAAACCTCTCAAGATGTAGCGTTGTTCAAAACCTTTCTCAGGGAAAGGAAACGATACGCTTAACTTATATAATTCTACTTACTCGATGTAGTATGTTCCATATTTAGGGTCTTCAACTCGTTCCCAGCCATATGGCAACTCTGCATGATCATGGAATTGGGAAAACCATTTGCAATAGTTTAGAATTTGTATACACATACACATTTATTCTTTTGCTTAAATAATCCCATTTACTTAGTTAAACGTTATTCGACTTATCTTACTGATCATCACAAGGCTTTACAGAGCTCTTAAGTCTCACGCATTTCGACGCAATCTCATGCCGACACAAACATTTCTCCCACATTGGCACTCTTTAGGTTGGTAACTCTGACTATCTTTTAAGCTTTCAGAAGGGCTCATGAATTCTAAATTCGTTCCTTCACTGGCACTGAACTTCGGCCAATGTTCAATCTGTTCAATGATGTGTGACCAATTTTCTTGTTTCTTCAGGACTTTCACCCTTAATATATGAATTATAGGCCGATGTGTTAGCTCAGGCTGACCGTAATAACGTACATGGGCTCTCTTAGCAAGCAGCATTCAAAAACCAAAATGGTGGACTTGATATATAGTGCATTTCCAGCGATTTGAGAAGTGCAAATTTAAAACAATTTCCAGGTGAGCATGCCCCCGGACCCCCCTTGAATTTTTGCCACCTCTGGAACAAAAAACACTGGACACTCGATCTCCAGCAAGCATCTCAGTCTTTGGAAACTTCAAGACTTGAGAGCTCTGGCTTTATCACTGTATTAATGAATGCAAAATGGGTAAACTTAAAGGGTATACAGTCAATCTTTTTCGAGTATTATTACAGTTTTTCAAGTCACGGTTTTAGTATGTGGCTTTTTGTTGCTTTTAAAATTGAATAATATTATATGGCTGTAATTATTATAGATTTTATTTATACACGTTCACATTTTGAATGAGTTTTATATACGTAACATGTTAAATTATATGATTGATTGATTGAAACTTAAACTTTGTAAAAATAGCAGCATTCAGTTGCAAGTTAACAACTTAAGCAGTTATAAAAATAAAAAACAATCGATTGTAATGATCTACATGTAACTGATCAACGTAATTGGTCATCAGATATTTCTCTTGGCTGTTTATACATTGTTACTGGTGATGGACTGATTTCCAGTAGTGTGGGGATTTGCACCAAGCTCTGAGAGTACTTCTTCATTGAACGCCTCATCTAGTGATGATTCATCTTCGAATTCTAGTTGAATTTCAGCATTCTTTTGATCATTTATAAGATCATATGAACGTATGACAGTGCCGTGCTTGTTTCTTAGCCAATCTAGTGCTTCTGTTACTGGTAAATAGCTGATAGAGATGATGTAGCGTGCAGCAAGAGTTGTCTAAACTGTGCAAATGGCATTAAGAGAAATGGCAAGTCATCGATGTAAAATTCTGAACAGGTCTGAAATTTGAAGCATACTTAAGGAACTCATTTCACTGCTGCATTGTTATGGCAAATTTTGAACCAATCACGCATGGTAAAAGTGAGACCGTAGTACCAAATTCTGTAAGGGCTGAATGGAGTTAAGCTAAGCATAAGACTCCAAGTACGCATTGCGGACCTATTTTTCAGTAATGTCAGAAGATTTTACTCCCCAACTGGGAGGGTTCTTAAGGTGTGAATGGATTAATTTCCTTGTAACCACTTGATTGTTATAGTCCTAGCTTGCAAAGTGAAACTCCTTCGTTTACAAATGTCTTGTGCCAAAGCTATTTCTATATTTGGTCCATGCATTAATCAAATTTATGGGGTACCTATGATCTGCCTTGATTAATATTGGATAGATACTGATTCACTGGATTGGATCAGTGTCCAAATTAGTCAACTTGATTTCACATCCTTGCAAAACTGGAACTGATTATCTGGTGTTGTTATCTTTGCTGGCTGTGAAATATTTCACATTAATTTCAACAATGAGTTCAAAATTCTATTTTTTATGATCTCACCATCATCGTCACAATCATCAGCTGAGGCTTTTTTAACTTGTGCAAGTCTCGGATCAACCCACTGAGTAGAACCAGTGCTATGACTAAAAGAGAAAACAGATTTTAAATGTTGACATTTAATTCTGGCTGAGTAGATGGACAATAAAATTATTTAATATTCTTATATACCTAGACTTTCACTCAATAAAATGAGCACTGTGATTGGTTGATTCTTGATCACATGCACCTGATCACATTCAAATGTATCCTGACCGGGATACAATTTCGCAGTTGTTGCCCATGCCCGATATTGCTCTACATTCTGGCTTCAAATCTCATCTGGAACTTGGATTTCTTCTTTGTTAATCTAACAGATGCAATTTCAACAATATGTATGTATATATATATCATTCTCACACTTGCTCTAACATTATTATTCATAATCAACACTTACTTAACAAAATACTTGATATTGTCTTCAGTATAGGCAATTTCCCAGTTTGGTGGCAGTGGGCCTAAATTATTATCCTCTGACCTTGGTTGATCATATCTATCATCCTCTCTTTCATTCTGATGCAAATTTCCCTTCTTTGCTGGTACAAATATCAAGTTATCCGAGGGCAATGGCTCCCTTGGTGGTTTTGGTGTGCCATAGTGGTTTCCTTCAAAAATTCCACACTCCAGTAGGGCCCCACTTTCCTCAAGTTTTCTGAACTCTTCATAACTGAGGAAGTTGTAATCTTCACCAGGAATTTCCCCATTCCTTGGCTTACGTGTTGTGCCTATAAGTAAAGGGACAACTCCTTCTTCAATTTTAAACACTTGATCTTAAAATGGCAATACCACACATCCTCTAATGACTGGGGTCCTAATCCAATATCTCTGCTATAATGTCCAAGTCACACAATCTGATTGTTGTAAAATGGAGACTGCAGTAAATAATGCATATCTGTGAAGACTTCAATAATAATAATAATAGTAATAATAATAATAATAATAATTGTCGCAGCTAATCGCCGTTGCAAAGTACAGCAACAACGCAGCTCAACGAAGTCGAACCTAAAGCATACAATGGCGCCTCTGGCAGCTGGTATATGGTCCATGTGTGACCTTGGAGCACAGCTTACGGCCAGCTGGAATCAGCTCTATGCTGGTTTTTGCTGAGGGGGGAAAACCGGAGATTGGGCAGACTAGGCTAGCGTAGGTTCGCGACTTGATCGCCCTAAAGCAAGATGAAAGGTTCCGCTAGAGAAAACAAAAAAATTTTATTTGCCTTTGTTTTAACTTCCTTGCATTGCAGAGACCAACTGAGAGAGCTCGTGATGTAAACCCCTAAATACTTGTCATAACCTCTTCGAGGCCAGTATCACTCAACTGGTCGCATTTCAGTTAGTACGTAGGGTCGCAGAGAGTACAAAACATTTAGTGGGTGTGAATCTCATCTGCCACTTAGCAGCCCACTGCTCCAGTTGGTGGAGATTACGCTGTAAGCAGTGGTGATCGTTGGGACAACATATTTCTCGGAATAAAACTGTATTGTCAGCGAACAACCTAACTTTAGAAGAAACATGTAAAGGAATCCAACATTGATAACCTTAGATTGACCTCTTTAGATTTTCTAAAGGCATCCTGGGTTATAAACTTCACAGAAACACAACTGATGAAGGAATTTTAAGCTTACATGGTATGGTTCTGTTGTATAAATTCTCTCGGATGGTTTGCTGCAAACTGCTATCCACTGAGTTCTTGTCAAATCTGGTTGAAAGATATTTCTGAAGGTCTCTGTTGATTTGCTCTCCTGGAACATAAAAATAATTTATTCATGACTTGTCAGAACCAAGAAAGGGTTGTTCCTGCAATAAGCGGCAAAAAAATAATTTTACACTGGCATTTCCACAATTAAGCTTTTTCAAATTTAGTCTAGTTCAGTACAAAGACTGTTCTTGGAAAATTCACAGGATTAAATGTAATTAAAATCTGTGTTGCATGCTTGCAATCAAGACCTCTCTGAAAGTCATTGTTGCATTTATAAACACAAATCAGCCTGAACTAAGTTTCTGATGAATAATATTATTTGTATTGCCTGTTGTTATTGTAAAATGACATTCTTAACAAATATCATGAATGATCTTCTCAGTGCACTGATACAATAACAATAAAAATTGTTAAGTCCTCATGCAGTTATAGTCTGAGCAAAACGTGTTTCTCTTAATTAGTTGATTATTATGTAGAAATAATGTGAAAAAGTTTAAACAAGGGTCCTGAGAGAATCAATTCTAGCAAATGAGCAGATAGTTTAGAATCTCAAATAGGAAAAACTGTTGAAAAACCAAACACTCTGATTATTACAAACTAACATACGGAGCTCTGTAATTTACATTGTTAACAGACTAATTAGTTACATCTCTTCACGTAAAGACGACTTCGATGAACTTGATACACTATGGTATGACACAGGACTTAGGAAAATATTATTGACTTTTTTCCAAGGGACATTCACAGGATCACCTTCCCAAATTGATATACACAATTATTTATTTATTTATTTTTGTTAATGTTCAGTGTCAATTTTGGAAAGCAGGAAGACGACACTTTACAAGTAATGTATAGAGTGTTTAAAACGAGATTTGCTCTTAATAAAATACAAAATGTATCAACTAGGATTGGTCGTAATTCAATTGTAATATATTGTAGACCGATATGCACTATTGATAGCACGCAGTTGACAGAAACTTGAAACAGACATTTCTAATACGTAAACTTCACAGCACTAATTTGGAGGCGGAAAGTGAATCTAACGATAGACTTCAGTGAACGAAGCATACCAGTCTTTCCGATAAAATCAATAATATCCGTAGCATTCCAGTCGCGTGAATCATATCAACCAAATATTCGAACTTGCATTCCAATTAATATAGTTTAAAGTGACTGCAACAAAAACCCGCTGTAATTACAGAGTTGTCGATCAAAGGAACCATATCTAAAATTGTTAAGTAATGAACGTTATGGTTTGATAGTTATTTTACAAAAGTCAGAAGACGAAAACTCTCTAATTCGATCCGTACCTGGTTTGATGATGCGTAGATTAACTGCATCTTTTGAGCTTTTTATTAACGGCAAAACATCAAATTGTGTGTAGCCTGCGACCGGTGTCCCGTTTATCTCTAAGACCACATCTCCTGGATAAATCTTTCCTCGCCTGTACATCAATCGCTCCTGTTTAACATCCCCTACACAAATAAACTCTCCATTTTCTGCGCCACCTACTATGTGCAGATTAAAGTTCCCAGTCGGTCCTCGTTGAATCGCGCATTCAAGGACACTATATGACCAATGCTTGCTCTTACGAGGTAAGGAGTTGCGTAAAGAAGAGACGCTAGACATCCCGGGATATCAGTTGGCTCGACTAACGGTAGAAAACATCCCAAACTCTCTTTTATGTCGTGTAGCTAACTTATTATAAACAGTGACTCACTGACGCTTAATGTGGCTAAACTACGCATGCCCAATATATTGGCATGCAAATACGATTGCAAATTACTGCTTTTTCCTTATTTCACTTGCAAATGTGACAACTCACATCTCATGAATTTCCTGTGGGTTTAATAAAAAGACTTGCTCAACTACTTTTCAATTTCGCAGACTACAAAAATGGTCGTAAAAAACCTCGACCGACGGAACCCATTGCAGTGGTTCATCGTTTGCTACTTTATTTAAAGTACCAATGTATTATTGCAAATCACTCAAGTTTATACGCAAATATGAATTGGGTTGGAGGAGCACGGTAAGCGTAGATAAAGCCGCTAATCGTATTCCGGTTTTCTCATTTGAAGAACATGAGTCCTTAACATGGATAAAGATTGATGGACTTAAAATATCAGTCACGGCACGTAAACGGTAAAGTTGCTGCGAAAAGTTTGTTTTGAATTAATTTGTCCGAAGATTTCATTGACTATTGTGCGAAAAACAACGGGTCTCTTGTAGTTTCCTTATTTAAGCTGTCGACTAACGTAAAAATGCTTAACATTGTTAACTTAATAATTAACCTCTTTAGGGGGCGGACAATACACTATTATTTTCATGACAATGACGAGATACCTATGTTAATGAGTCTTGACCATCTTCATGCATGACTTGAATGACTTACTGGCTGCAATTGACGTGCTCCTCTCTTGGATGCCATTCTTCTTTTATTTATTACAAAATGATTATTAACGATGTAAATTATCTGTAAAATCGCCCTACTCGTTTCGATAAAAAAGAGGGTATAATATTTCTTACATATGTTTTGCTTCTTCGCTTGCAGGAATCGGCTGAAGCTTAAGCATGAGAACAAACTGCAAAAGGTTAGAAGGAAACTACAATTTGTAGATCTTGGATTAATTTTCTTCTTTTTTTACAGCCATGTCTTAATTTAAGTATCAGTTACACCATTGTACTCAACAAAGCGGTCTAATGTTTAGAGTTGCATAATGTCCCAAACTCTTAACACAACAGGAATTTTTTGAAAGAAAGCGGCAACAAAAAACCAATGCAAAAACAGTCATCCCGAAAAGAATTGACAAAAGGAGGGAAAGAGGGAGAGGAAGCCAAGATCTTTTCTCCTTGGAAGTTATTATGTCAGCACACCAGAATACTCAAAGGAGAGGTAATGACATATTTTAATCTCAGAAATCCTAGAAGAGAGGAAGCAGTCTTCATTTATTTAGTTAAGCTACGGAGTCAACCAGAGCACATCAAGCGAGTCACAAGTGTTTACGCTTGTAATACTAGTCTTTTCAAAAAAAAACATTTTTGTTCAGATTGACTCTTTTGCACTTTTATCTGATTCTACTGTCTTGATTTTTTTTAAGTTTCTGCTTTTTATTGATTGTAAAGTTCCTTAGGCCCGGGTGGCACTTGAGACAAAATTGGGACAACTTTGTTTTGATAACCAGAAAAATGTCAGATTCCTGTCAACAGCTGACCACGCCAAGTGCGACCTACTTGTCTCTAGCGGACAAAAACTTGTCTACAGAGACAAGTCTTCAAAGAAGCCGTAGTCCTGCCACAAACCAGGACATTTTAAGAACAAAAACAAAAAAATGTTTTCCTTGGGATAAAATTGTCGATCAATTTCAAAAGACTGGTCAGCTCTTGGCAAAGCCCAAAATCGGGGAAAGCGAAGGCCACGACGTCTTCTTCGCCGTTGGTTTAGCATCAAAACTTGTGCCTGAAGTGCTCTTATTTGTACAATACAAGAAAGGAGGATGACTCTTTGCGCATCGTTAGCTTCACTCACGTTTAAAAGGTAGAAATAGAAAGCCAGAAAGATGGCGATTTCTCGTTGATTCATTGATTGCGATTGCCTTTGCTCGTCACTTTGAATAAAACAGCGGGAAAATTAAAATTATGCCAGAAATGGCGCGCCGGATAAAGTGACAAGACTTTTGTTTACCTTACCATATGTCACGGTTGATTGTCTCTGTAAATGCGACCCTAAACCGGAATGTAATATTATCTGGGACAAGTTTTAAAACAACTTTGTCTGAAAACTCGTTGGACATTTCATGTTTGTCT
>NC_090875.1:22731445-22773945 GCF_036669935.1 Montipora foliosa
ATCTCGCCAATAAACCACGAGTGTTTTAACTAAGTCATATTTCTTCTGTACATGTACAGTAATAATAATTATTATTTTATATTTTCTATGATGTTCTGTTTTGATTAGGAGCATTGGGTAAAAAGCTTTTTAAAACATTTGGCTGAAAACTGCACCTTTTAAAATATAGCAGTACTTATAACAATAGTACAGAGTAATTCAGGAAGAACACATGATCCAATTCAACTCTGCATACACACAAAGTGATGCACAACCTGGCAGGACAACACTGGTTACAACAAAGTTATAAATTTTCTAAAACTAGAACCTCACTTTTTGGTGCTGGCTCATCAGATTATTTATCTTAAAAGTCGACAATTCCTTAAAATATAGGAGCCAACAGGCTGCTAACAGTACTTTCACAGTCAGTTGAGCTATCTTAATTGTTAGTTACCCAAAGGGAGATGACTGAATATATTTCTCTAGAAAGTTTTGGGAAGGCAGCAATTATTTATGCCATAACTCAGTTGCACTATGTCCATCTTTCAAGGCATCGTAAATTTGAAGTCCTGTAAGAACAATTATTTACATTGCACAATTTACACATACGTGTTCAAGTTGCAATGATTGCGTAGAGGAAATCTGGAGAGATTTTTGTTGAGTTATGCTGTAACATTGAATGTGTTGTTTGGTTGACAAAAATTATTGACACACATGTAATGGCCCCACATTGGCCCAAGAAAAACATGTCAAGCTTAGCATTCTACATTGGCAATAGCTACTATGACTGAAGCAAGATGATCAGCTGACTAGAAATCAACTACAAGCAGTCCCAGCAGCTAGCCAGAAGAGTGGCAGTACACTTACATGTAGATCATACTCGAGTCACAGGTTTGGCTCTGACAGATTTTGAACCCTTCCTTGTGTAAGCACGGAGCCTTTCTCGTGCAATTTCGAATTCTTCTAGTCTTTGCGTCAGATCAATTTTCTGATGAATGGCTTGTTTAAGAAGGTGATTAATGGTTTTCTTCTCCTCTTCCGATGCTGCAAACTTGCGCTGAAGCTCATCTACTTGCACCAAATACTCTTCGCATCTTGCTGCATACATTGATCTCAGTGATGCAAAGGTGGACACCTCAGCCTTCAAAGCTTTCAAGCTTCTCTTCAGCTGAGCCACAGTTTCCGACTGCACGGCCTTGTCATTCTCATAACGACTTTTAAGATTTGCCAAAGCTACTTCATAAGTAGACTTGTTAGCCTTCAGCACAGTACGAAGAGTAGTAATCTGTTCTCGTTTAGTTTTGAGTAGACTTTGTAGCTTTACAATCTGTTGCTTCTGAGCTTCAGCATCTTCACCACCACTGGTTTCATCATCACTCATGACTACTCTAAACTCCAGCGCTCGCTCTCGGGATATCTCCACTGTCTTCTCAACAGCCTGTTTCAAAAACTTGACTTGATCACGCACAGAACTAATTAACCTGTAACAGGAATATGGATCACCTCTTTCCAAAGTTTCATTTGGATTCTCACTTCCCATAGGAGACTGACGAACTTCTGCAGTACTCTCTTTGCTGCCAGGATTAACAGCATTGGTTTCACCACTTTCTGCAATATTGGACTTTTCTAAACTTCCTCTCTTTGTGAAGGAGTTGGTGGGATGATCACCATTAGCAGAGCAGACATGCTTATAAAGTCTTTGCAGATCTTCACTGACATATTTCAGTTCATCTTGAGTACAGTTGAGGCTTCCTTGAGCATTGCCAGCCAAATCGCTCATGGATTTCACATCTTCTTGGAGATTTCTGATAAGTTCTTCCGATTCAATCCCTTTGTTCTTCATATTCAGTAATTCCTCTTCAAGTTCCTTGACCCTTTTTGTCAAGAATGAACTCTCATCAGCTTTTGTCTGTAAACCTGCCAGTTTTGTTCTCAAACTATCTATCTGACTTTGTAAGTCTTTGATTATAGCTTGAGATTTGTTGTCTTTTGTCTGATAACCTTTCAATAACTTCTTCATTTCCTCTAACTCCTTCAACTGATTGTTCAAGTGAACGTTAATGGCTTCCCTTTCTTCAGCTGCATCATCACTATCATCAAGAGTTTCACATAAGATCTTTGCTTCAGTCAGCGTTTGCATTGCATCAAATTCCTCCTTCAGTTTTAACACATCCTTTTCTCGCTTGGCAAGTGCATTAGTAAGTTCATTTTTCTCAGTACTCAACTGATCAAGTTTATGAGCCATTTCTTTCACCTCAGATAGCTGAAGCTCTTTCATTAAGTCTTCAACAAGTCCAGGGACTGGTTTATATTCTTCAATGATACTCTCAATAAGAGGATGCTCAATCAACTCTGGAGGCTTTGCTGTCTCTGGACTTTCAAGTGAAACAAAGCGGCTCTCTTCATGCCAGTTATTTAGGGTTGATGATTGCTGCTGCCGACTCTCTTGCAGTTCTTTCTGAAGAATACTATTGCGATCTCTTTGTTCCTTTAATGACTCCAGAGCTTCATTGAGCTGTTTCTGGCCCTGATCTCGTTTGTCACAAGCAACTTGAAGCTGGAGTTGCACAGCCTCCATTTCATCTGTTAAACTTTTGTTTTCAACTTTCAAAGATTCAAATTCCACAAGAGAAGATCTAAGTGTGGAATACTGCTTCTGAAGATTAATATTTTCTTCTTCCAAATCATTGAATTCTTGTATAAGCTTTGATTCACGGTATTTTAGTTCCCTAATTTCATCTCTAAGCACTTTCTTACTGTGAGCAAACTGTTCAATTTCTTTTACATAGCTAGTTGCCTGGTTGCAAAGGCGTTCATTTTCAATCAAGGCCTCTCTTTCAGCTTTTCTGGTTTGTCGTAGGTCGCTTTCCAAATCGGTTATTTTCCGAAGAAAGGTTGCTTCTCTGGATTCACTTTCCTTGACCAAACTTTCCTCTCGATCATCACCAAAGCGGCTCCTTTTCTCTTGTTCAAGTTTTAGCTGCTCATGAACCTAATTGAATTGTAAAAAGTGGTTTTCACAGTGATATAAGTACAAGCATAATCAGTGTGAACTAGGATTAAAAGAATTAAAAGTACACTTGATAATACTTACGCTTATAACAAAATGTTGTTATCAAGAGGTGAAACATTGTTTCATCATACTTTTGCTAGTTTTTCTTTAAGTTCCAATGGTTTCTTTGTGACACAATCATTATTCATCTCAAGCTAATTTTTACACATTTGTCGGTACAAATTCCTCACTTCCCCAACCAGATGACAATAGGGTGATCTGCCAAGAATTTGCCAGGAACATTTCGCTTGGATAAGCAGGGCATTCTCAGAGTAACTGCAGAATACTGGGCCACTGTAATTACATTATTTTGTATTTTTCTAGCAGCATTGTTTGGAGAACGAGGTAAATAGCAGTATACATGCCATCCGTATCATGCAAATACACCGTAAGTGGCTGGGTATTCTGCCATTTAGTTCATTTTTTATTAGCCTTTTTTGGAATGTTGCAGCGATCTCAGCAGAGATGAAGAAAGTGCTTGGAAGAAAGTGCTCACTGTTTTCATCAAATCATTGCAATTTTCTTTGCCCCCTAAAAAATATTATTCCTTTCCATGCCATGCACAAAGACTGAATACCCTGAGATGAAGTGACATTCTCATTTTCCACATTAGTATAATTTAATTCTTACCAACTTTTGTTTTAATTAAGCTTGTTTGGAAACAAAATCTTCTAATCTCTAATGATCATTAATTTGTTTCAAAAATCTGTAAGTGCCCAACCAAGGCAGGATATTGGAAAGTTTAAATTACCTCTGAAAAAGGGGATGTTTTCTCTCATTAAAAAATAATGCCAAATGACTTGTCAACTGGTGTCCCGAAATAATCCCAGGGGTTGAGTGAAGTGGACTAAGCCTCACATTTACTGATGCATCATAATTTCTCACTATGTTTATAATTTAAAAATTATTTTACAACAAAAATGCATAATGCTCTAGAAAGAGGCAAATAATGGAAATATAAAACCATGACCTTTGTCTGATCCCTGGATTAATCAGGAAGTTTAAAAAGGAAAAAAAATACAAACATTGTGTCCACGTCACAGTTTCCTAAGGTCGGTGAAATATCTCTTGAAGAAATATTTTACGTGGAAATATTGCGCTGATATTATAGAATTTTCGAGCTACCACAAAATGAATTGAAAATATTTTTCACAACATTTAAAATGGTCCCTGTGCCATTACTGTGGCTCGCGTTGTCAAACAACTGAAACTCTCCTACTGTGAAGCATGTAACTTTATCTGTGGCCAGACGACAATGTTTTAGTTCGCGAGGGATAAATAATTTAAACTATTTATGGAGCTTTGTTCTGTTCTAAAAGATCCTAAGCTTTGATCCTCGATAAATCAGAGAAAAGTAAATCAAACATATCTTTCCTAATATATAAACAATAGAGAAGAATAATTTCTACCTCTTTTAGACAATCCAATTCTTGCTTGTTTGCATCCAGAGTGGTTTCAAGTTCATCGTATTGTTCTTGTAGTCTCTGTTTTTCTTCCAGTACTGCGAGGCCATACTCAGCCGCCTGTACTTTTTCTAAACAGGCTTGTTGCAGCTCATTACTCAACCGTTCTACTTCGCTTTTGAACTGATCGATCGTGTTCATTTTAGCTTCAAGACAAGCGTTTAAAATACAACAACTACTTTGTCTCCATTTTGAATTTTGAATAGAGATGCGAAAAAATGAATGAAATGTACCGCCTTCCCAGGTCTCTTTCGGTCTTTTACAGCGCGCAATGCAGCCTGGTCTATGATCTGCCATGTTGTCTTCAGTCATGTGATAAGTTTTGCATGGAAAGATTGATAAGTACCTCTGTTCTAGCACGAACTTTACTTTCAAGATGTTGTCGTTTTTTCGGAGTATTTTAGACTGGATAAAGAGTTTATTTTGGAGGGAGGAGATGGAGCTAACATTGGTAGGCTTACAATATTCTGGGAAAACCACATTTGTCAATGTTATTGCGGTAAGTCTGGCGCATACCTTTCCATACAAATTTTTGGTCATTTGAAATTAACTTCACTCAAGCTTATTAAACTTCATCCAATAGCGTGAAAGGTTATCATATCAAAATTAAAAACGTATTGTTTAAGAATAGTGCTTTTTCACATTTCGTTGTTTTATATTTTGACATCGTTAAACTCGTACACTACGATTAACTTGTACAAAACTTCAGCTTATACCTTGCAGTTGGTCAGTCAAATTGTGTGTGACCTGTTTCTGTCCCACACTTTAATTAGCTAAATATCAATATAGCATTCGTACCGCACTAGTATACTTTAATTTGTTCAGACCTCGAATTGGCTGCTTCCATTTTAGGCTTTATTTAGGGAATATGTTTCACATCTTTGTATGCTAGGAAGGTGGCTCTGTCAACTTGGTTCACATCAATGAAATAAACTCATTTTCCCGTTGAATTCCGTTGATTAAACGAGTCAAGCTTTTAATGTGTTTTTTAATTGTTGAAAACACTCTTTTTCTGGCAAAGGTGTATCCAAAGGAAATAAGAAAGTACTCTATGAAAGCACAAAAACAATTTAACAAAGAAGAATACAAGTTGATCGTAAATGTATTTTTTAATTATATGTGATGCCTGCTATGCCATTATGTGTTCATCACAGGAAACCACTTGATTTGTTACTTAAGAGTAAATTTGTTTTTCTGTGTTTGTGTAACTTATACTTCATCATCAGTAAACAAAACAGAGCTGGAAATGCTCATTGCTGAGACTTGATTCTCACATGATGTTGCCTCAATGCATGACAAAGTCCATTTTATATTTGTATTAAGCACTTCACATTTACTTGACAAAAAATGAGTGGGATACATGGATGGATGTTTCCAATAGAGGACCAATGATTGAAAATCCCATACATACATGTTGCTCCCACTGAATACATCTGAGGATGCTGAGATCAGCTCAGGACTTTAGAGCCCAATGAGTATTGCTCTCATGATGAGATGATTTTTTACAGCAAGAGGGTAAAATTAATAATCACTTCATGAAAAGTCCCAAGGTTGTATAGTTGAGCAGAAATTTTCTCTTGGGAGTCTACAGTTCAACAAATTTATGTTCTTTTTTTAAGAAAAGGGAAAACCAGAATACTAAATGAAATTGGAAGTTGTCTGCCGGTTTGAGTAAAGCAGTCAACTGTTGTCATCGTCAAAATGAATTTTAATCTTAGGTTTGAAAGCATGTCTTAAATTGCTTGAGCTTCAGGAAAAAAATTAGTCAACTTCCCTGAGTCAAGTACACAGTGCTTTTGAGTTTTCATAGGCTGTCACCGTTCTTATTGAAACCACTTTTCAGAGTGGAGTGGAAACCAAAGATGTCTAAACCTAAATGCTGCTTTGAGTCTGAAAATCAATCTGTGGCCACTCAAGGGAAGGCGCATGCTGGCCCACACCTCTGTGTCACTTTTGCTTCCCTTAGTGGGAAGCTCTGAAAGGAAAGAAGTTGAAACAAGGATGTGAGATCCAGGGATCAAACTCGGTACCTCTTGCACCAAGACCACGCACTAACTGACTGTGCCACCCTTGCACATTTGTGAATATATCGCGATTCATGAATAAATCGCACTGCTGAGAGCCAATCAGATTGCAAGGAACCACCAGTGATTTCTAAATGGATGTAATAGAAACTTTAATTGGCTCATGGTTTGAATTTTTTTCAGTCCGGTCAGTTTAGCGAAGATATGATTCCAACAGTTGGATTTAACATGAGGAAGGTCACAAAAGGAAATGTAACTATAAAGGTAAAAGAATAAAGTATTCCTTAATTAAAATTTTTTGGTGGTATTTAATTTAATGGTATTTTTTGGACCTTAGTTATGTGAGTTAAAGTAGTCATTGTTAGTTTGCTCTGCTAGGTCTGGGATATTGGAGGTCAACCACGATTTAGGAGCATGTGGGAAAGATACTGCAGAGGTGTCAATTGCATTGTGTAAGTATGGCTGAGGTAGAGTTCAATGAACCTGGGAAAAATCTTATTACTCCGAAGAGAACCCTTTGACCTTTGACCTTGTGGCCCCAGGGTTTCAAAGGATGGATAACTTTATCCGGTGGATAAGTCACTATCCAACAGTTGCAATCAAAGAGTTAAGTATTTTCTCACGTAACTGTGAATTATATGCATACTCTAAGAACATCTAAGGGCCGATTTACACGGTACGACTTTGTCGCATGCGACAACGGCTTACGACAGGCCCACGACATGATTTACGATTGTTGTGTACGTCAGAAAAAATGTCGTAGCATTTTAAAACATGTTTTAAAACGCTGCGACAATCGTAAGTCATGTCGTAGGCATGTCGTGAGCTTGTCGCGTGCGACAAAATCGTATCGTGTAAATCGGCCCTAAGTAAAGGCATGTTCAAAATTAACCCTTGGCAATGTGTAAGTATATTTTCCAAACTGGATAGCAACTTATCCACTGGATAAAGTTATCTGAGTCTTTGAAAAACTGGGGCCCTGATTTTTTAGCTGCTGAGCTTTTCAAGTGACTCATGAGAGCTAAGATAGGGACCTGGCACTAGTTGAAACGTAACAAACATGGGCCAACTAGTGCCAGGTCCCTATCTTAG
This sequence comes from Montipora foliosa, assembly GCF_036669935.1. Taxonomy (NCBI): domain Eukaryota; kingdom Metazoa; phylum Cnidaria; class Anthozoa; order Scleractinia; family Acroporidae; genus Montipora; species Montipora foliosa. The sequence continues at coordinate 22,739,056 of NC_090875.1, forward strand.
CAAACTAGTACCAGGTCCCTATCTTAGCTAAGGTCAAACTGATAATGCTCATAATGTACAACTGTGGGAAGTTGACTAATAATTTTTACATACAAAGCATGAAGGAGTTAGTTTCTAATGAAACTGATGCTGTGTTGGTGGGGAGTAAACTAAATTATGAAAAATTTGGTTTTATCAAAGGAGGTAATAACAGTAAATTAATCGTAAAAAAGATTTTCCAGCTGACGTTTCGAGCATTGCCCATTCATCACTGTTAATTTACTCTGATGTTTGGCTAACAGTTGCAAATGGTTCTTGCAGTGGTTAATTTAATTAGAAATGTGGTGACCTGAACAGAAGACAAATCAAGACAAATCCAGTTCATGGTTATTGCAGTGTGAATCCTGAGAATATACATGTAAATCTGCACCCCCTCAATCACTGAGCCAAAGTGTCCTCTCACCTACCTACCATTACAAATACATTAATTGGAGATTATTCCTTTTGTGTGATCACATTTTGCCCTCATAAGGCCAGTGTTATTCTCTTTAGATATATGGTGGACGCTGCTGATCATGATAAACTAGAAGCTTCAAGAAACGAGCTCCATGGACTCTTAGAGAAACCTCAGTTAGCTGGCATTCCAGTATGTATTCATACTTGGTGTTCATTCTTGCTTAAAAATACTAACATTGGATGGTCCTTTCATGGTGCAGTTTCTTGTAAGAGATCAATCCACAACATCATTGACAAAACTGAAAAATTGTCAGATTAAAACAGTCAAACCTCGATTCTGGACCTCGATTATCCGGGTATTTTGATTATCCAGACTTGCTTAAAGGGCCTTAAAGGGTTAAACTTTCTTGCCTCTGTCATATTTAATTTTTTTAAATGTTTGGAGACTCACTGGTACCATGAAAAGCACCCCATATGTCGAATCTCCACAGATTCCATGTTCCTGGGTCTTTTGTAAAACTTCTCTGGCATGGGAGATGAAGCGAGTTTCAATCGAGTGTCGTAAAACCAAGACCAAAGTAATTACTTTGGCCAATCAAATAGGACGGAGACAATCCAGTAAACCATTCAAAGTTCAAAGTAATTACACATAGCCGATACAATTGGTTTTGGTTTCGCTTCTGATTGGTTGACAAAATGCAGCAATCACTGAGGGAAGTAATGCAAAACCAATGCAATTCACTAACTTTCGCCATTCAATTGAAAACCACTCTAATGACTTACAGAATAATAGCTGTGCACACAGCCTTACAACAGGCTTAAAGAGAGTTCTTATGTTATGAAGAGTGTGTGTTGTCTTTTCATTTCACATAAAGGTATTAGTTCTTGGAAACAAGAAGGATCTGCCAAACGCATTAGATGAAAAAGAACTAGTGGAGAGATTGTAAGCACAGAATTGTATAACTTTTACATTCCTAATTGAACTATTTTAATCAGAAATAATAGTTATTGGGTCACATAGTTACAATGACTTTGTCATTTCATGATCTAAAGCCAGGGTTCTCAATAGAATTTGGAACAGTCATTACTGTATTATTTTCAGCCGTAACACTGCAAGTGATTGACTCAATGACCTAATGATCAAGACAGTTTTATAGCTATAGCTATAGTGAACCTGTGACAGGTGTTATGGGTTCAATTGAGAACCCTGTAATGCTCTTGCAAATGAGCTGCTGTATTTGTATAAACGAGCCCTCAAAATGAAAGAAAAAACACTGACCATGATAGGCATTGCTCCCACTACATTAGGTGGTACACACCAAGATACAAGGGCACATTGGTTTAATGGCTACCCAATACGGTCTCAAATGAGTAGATGTACTTGTAAAAGAAGGACTGTGTATTTTTTGTGAATTTATTTAGGAATTTGGCATCCATCCAAGACAGAGAAATTTGCTGTTATTCCATTTCTTGCAAGGAAAAGGAGAACATTGGTAAGGATAATCCATGTTAACAACATGACCATCAAATGAGGATGTCTCAGGACCTCATCACCTATGATGAACTAAAATATTCATCGTGCCCTTCCAAAACTACACTGGGGACTCCATCACCTATAATTACATGAAATAATAGGGATTGGCATCACAGGCAACCCAAACTCAGAAATTTGATTACTCAGTCAATGGAATTATGAGTTTGGGTCACTGGTGTTGGCACTCGATCAGCGTAGTGTTACCAATGGTCATTAACCCATTGACTCCTGAACTGTTCCCCATTGACAAGTGAAATCTATCAAGTCTCACTCCTAGGGGTTGGTGGTAATGGGTTAAGCCAGATAAAAAATGCATTTGGGAGCTGCGTGATATGATAAGGTGCTCTTGTCTGCAGGTGGTGATGTTCAGTGATGTACCCTTTTTTCTTAAAGCAGCCAAAATAATAATTAAGAAATATTTTTTTCTTTCAATACCAAGCAGCTGTGATTTGTAGCAGTCAAACAAATGATATTATTTAGAAGGTCCTCTTAATTAACATAAATTCAAAAAGAAAAATAAATTGTTTGCCATTTAGGAAAGTTGTCTATTGCATTCATCTCCATTTCATCTTTCCCATAGCTTAATAACGTTCTGAGTCTGGGATCCATGGGTTATGCAAATTAAACCATGGGTTTTTTTAAGAGTACTAACTTGCAAGAATGGTGGAGTCCACCACTTCACATGTGTTTTTCTTTTCATCCCATTTTTTAGATATCACACTCCAGTGGCTAATTCAGCATTCCAAGTCACGAGGTTGATAGTGTCAATGATATTACAAGTATATTGGCCGCACAAAAAATTGAGAATCATGTGAAATGAACCTGTCACAGACAGATCCTTTCAAGCATGGAATTTATCAAACTTTGATAAAGTACTCTTCGCTATAAATTTTGAAGCAATGTACCAAGGATTGGATGAGTTGACATAAATTGCAGCTGTAGTCTCTTGTGAACTGAGTGATTAGACGTTATTTTTCTGAAAGAGTAGCACTTCATATGCAGCTGTATAATTCTGGGACAAATCACCATGGTGCCAAAGAGCATTCTCTTGACATAACTGCAAATGTTACCATTGTCTTCATTGCGATAGAATGTTAATAATAAAGTTAATAAAGGGATGCGGTGGAAGGAGTCTTTTGGTGAATGTAGCTTGTTTATAGTTTGCTGGTAGTCAAGTAAGGGAGCAGAAAATTAAGTGGACATTCTTTGTATTTCTCCTCATGAAATGACACTTGTTTGTAGCAAAGCAATGAGCAGCAATTGTCATCTAGCAAAAAGTCAGTAAGATGCATTAACCCTCTCACTCCTGCGGGGTTCCCCATTGACGAGTAAAATCTGTAAGTCTCATTGGCCCTTACAGGAGTGAATGGGTTTAATTAAACAATAATATTAAGTGTCCTGCACATCACATAGGTTGTGTTAGTAAACAGCATACCTTTTTTTAAGCCCTGAATCATGGTAGAATTTCTTACCATACTCTGACTTTAAGCTTTGTTATTAACTTGATATGAAAAAGATTGTAATCTTTAGTAACCTAAATTGAGATAGAAATTAAAATAGATTATTTTAATCTCTTCTTGTTTGTTGTGACTTTCTTTCACATAATAAAATTATACTGGTACCAACTGGCAATTTCACTTCAACCCATGAATCCACTAAACTGGATTCATACATTAACAAAATTTCTTGACTGATTTTAATGGGGACATAGTTTTTCAGTGAGTGATTAACCCATTGACGAGTAAAATCGTCTGGCGTTAGACAGAGTAACAGAGCAAAGTCTGACCGGTTTAGGCTGGTTTGGATGTCAAAGGGTTTTAATGGGGACATAGTTTTTCAGTGAGTGATTAATCTTGATCTTACTGCTCATAGTTACTAGTATATTATTAATTTGAGTTTATTGTAAAATTGATTTTAAACTCAATTAAGCTTAATAATATATTGTTCCCAGTATGCGAGCACTGTGATTGTTGAAGTGCTACGGCATTGAGGCAGGAGAAAAATCCCTGAGGCAGATTGTCAAATTCAAATTATGCAAATGGCGGTAACGCAAACACCAAACTTGCATTTCTGAAGTAGTCGACATTTTGTTTGGCCACTGATTCTTGAGAATGTTGACAAAATTTACCTTTTCAAAAGGTAAATACCGTATGTTTTTTGATGGAATGTGCATTAGTGCAGTTTCAAACAATGAATGAACTGAAAAGCACTTGCTCTGCAAGATGTGAAGTGATCAAGTGTAAAGCTGTAAAATAAAATAAATTGTTAGCCTCAGGAAATGTCAAACCTCGGTTTGAGATCACATAATGACCTTGCTCTCAGTGAATAAGTAATTAGTTTTCTGTTGATTTTGCTATGCAGATCTAGAACAGCCGATGCAAATAATGAAAACAAAAGACATCTAATCGCATTAAGGGAGAGTTTATTGCATGCAGTGTTTTATCATGTTTACAAGTTGCAAATAATATCACTAAGAATGTGGTAAATTTCAGAGATGAGGAAGCCTGGACATTAGCTGTGAGGCACTCTTGTCCAGATTTACTTTAAGAACTTCAGGAAGAAAGGAGAAAAGAATGTTCCAAATGCCCACATACTAAATAATCATTTAACAGAACCAGAGGATCTTTGTTAACTGGATCTGCGGTCGCCCATGTTTGCTTCAAAAATATTACTTTAAACATCAGTAGTGACAAACATAATTTCTTCAATAAATTAACGTGTTCAATAAAATCTTAAAGTTCCCATTGGAAACAAAAATCTGTGTCAATATCACTAATTTTGTGCTTTCCTACAAATTTATTTGTCAAGCCCCAGACATTCAGAAATTGATGGCCACCACGTTTTAGCTCTTAAGGGCGGTGCCTACTAATTAAATGTGATTATGCAGGAAATGGAGAAGTGTCATTGAAATCCAAAAAGAAAATTGGAAGTAACCACACATCTTTCAAAGATAATTCATGAATAATATTTGTAAAAAGCTTTAAAATACAAAGCAATGTATGGCGTTCTTTCTCAAATTGAAGCTTAATTATCTCTCAAAAATGCATGGTTACCCCCAATTTCTTTTTGGTTACTACAAGTACTTACTAAGATCTACTTTCTCCGGATAGTTTTAAACCACGCAAAAATATCCCTGTACTAGTAAGCATCACCGATAGGAAACCCCAGTATCTAGAGATGCGCAGAACGTATGCGCAATAACAATAGTAGGCACCGTCCTTAAAGGGGATATGTCATGAAATTAAACCAAATTTGGAGATTGGGAACTGGCAACCACAATGTAGAAAAAAAACTACTTTAAACATTGAGGGAAGGTTTGAATAAGACGGCAGATACAAAAGAAGACAAAATTGAACATTAAGAAGTATTGCAATTGGGGTTTTTGAAAAGGGATTGATGGCAAATGAAATACATCTAAAAAGTTTGAGGCTTTTGAAATACATAGGGCTAGTTCACACTAGATGCCAGAGATGCAAGCGCAAAGCAAGAGCGAAGTAAAGTAGCAAGTTTCACTCACTTGATGCAGTTCCTTAGCTTACAGTGTATGACTGAGCACAAGTCAAGTAAATATAGAGGAAACAAAGCACTGGAGAGCGTCTTTGTCCTTATACGCTTGCATACTCATTGGCATCTCTACACTGTGTAGAGGCTTTCACAAATCACAGCATTCAAGTCCTTACGTACCCTGGTCCCAGAGGCTTTACTTGAGTGGCGAGAAGGGAAAAACCTCTGGTTACCTTGGACTTGAATCTCAATTTCATGCAGACACCAGCTGTCAAACCTGTCAAATTGATAATTACAAAAGGGACCAATGGCAACATAGCAATCATGCATCCCCTCGGTATTACCAATCAAATGAACCAATCATATTGATTGCATGTTTGTAAAAATATCAACCAATCCGAGGCTGAGGGTCAGATCCTGACCCTGGCGTCTGCATGAAAGTGAGATTTAAGTCCAAGGTAACCAGAGGTTTTTCTCTTCTTGTTGTTTCGCCACTCGTCTTCGCCACTCCGCAGCTCTCTGGCGGCTCAAGAAAAAGCTCTGGGACCAGGCTATCAAGTGCTGCAAAAACCCTTGAACAAAATCTGTTAAGTACCTATTTTCAACTCTTTGTACCAAGTGCTTTTCTGGTTGCAAAAACAGCCTTTTTCTCAGGATCCCTACAAAATAAATTGTGATCAATATAGACCACTTTCATAAATGGTGACCACCTTCACATTCTTTATTCTTATGTTAATTAGACCTGTCCTCATTTTGAAAAAAAATATTCTTTTGAAATTTGCTCATCATAGCAAGGCTAGAAAGGCTTATTCGCATTAAAACAGAAGAATATCTTATTTGGCCACCAGTATGAAAGAGGTCTATGTACAGCCAAAACAATGTAGAATAGGACACTTCTGATTTCTTTAAATAACTAAACTTTGAATGTTCAAACTAGCATAGACAATATATATATATAATAAGTACTTTCCTAATTAAAATTATGATTACTGCTGAACAACAATTAAGTTGCATTTGAATTTAGGTACAAATAATTCTGGAGGATGGTTTCGCTTACTTAAATCATCTCAGTCAGACACGGAAGAGCACTGTGTGCATTTTAAGGAGAATGATTTCAATCTACACCAAGAACTGTGATAGGTCTCATCAGTCCAATAATGCTTTCTACCACAGGTTCACTTTACTTCCCTTCAATGAATAAGCAAAACATTTCTCTCTGAACTGTCTCTTCCAAAACTTAAAGAAATTTCTGGGAAAAAATAAATTTGACAAATTTCCCATCCATAAATGGTTGATGCCATTTTTAACAAATCATTGAAGTGTTATTCTTTTAGTCCTGAATTGGGTCTATAGTAGTTGAAAGTACAACTAAATTAGTTAAGAAATAACTTGCGAGGATTTTTCAAAAAAACGCAGATCGAAGTTAAATGGTGCACAAGAGCTCTTCCTCTATTAACAGAATTGATTAAGATCTACCTTTTCTTCTGCTCACAGAAATAAACTTAATTATAAACAACGCTGCTAAAATGGCAACATCCATTTACAATAAAATGGGAAAACTGTGGCAACAGTTTTACATTCAACCATTTTACTTCCATCTATCTGAAATTACCAGCCCAGCTATTTTCTTTGCAGGAAAGGACTAAAACCAAAAAAAGGCTTGAGTGTATTCAAAGGGATCCATGAGAGACGGGGAGGGTTGAGAGATTGTCACCGAAGGGCATGGGACCACTCACATAATTTACTGGTATATTATTACGACCTAGGAAGAACTTCAATGTCTATACGACGGTGCCCCATCCTTCACGAATTTTTTCAGTCACTTGATCTAAAATACTTGAAAATGCACTACCACCCTCAAATTTATTATTGCACTCAACGGCCTTGAAAAAAATGGGAAGAAATAGACGTCTTATGGCTTCCAAACGCTGCTGGCGATCAGTAGTTTCATCACCACTTTCTGCCCTGCAACCAAACCAGGAAATGATGAATTTAATGAAATTGCCTGCTAAATTGGCTAATCACAGTGTGCAAACAATGTGAGAGATGTCATAAAACTTACAAGCTTGTTGAGCTGCTTCCATGTCCCAGTGCAGAGAGTGGCAAGTCCCGTACAGATGTGGTACCATTTGGGCTCCCTGTGCCAGAGATAAGCTGCCAGCTGAGAAATCAGAACAAAGTATGGTAGAGACTCCATAGAGTGACCACAAGAAATATTATTTTTTAAAAGCGGAAAAACTAACAGAGGTTTAGTAACAACAACTGTACAGTAGAGTCATTCAAAAAAAAAAATACAACCCACCTGCCACAAATTGACGAAGAGGAAGTTTTCTGAAAAGCAAAAGTGTAAATGATGAGTAAGGGTAAACAAATATACAAAAAATAACCATAACCACAATGAAAATATGCTGTTACTGACATTAATTAATATCAATGCTGATGATAATAGTGATACAGCATTGCGACATGCAAATACTGATGCCCATACCCACCTGATCTGTTGGACTGGAGTTCTTTCGAGACCGGCGTGGTACTGGAAGAGGACTGGTAGTCTGGTTCCGACAATCGTGATCATACCCAGCAGCATGAGAATGAGGCGGTAAATGATAAGTGACACGTGCAGTGCTGAAACTGGGGAGAAAAAACAAGATTAAGGTGGTGATCCATGGTTTGGCTGTGTCAGACTCTGCAGTTGGGGTTATGGAGTGAATAGGAACGTGGTGGGAAAAAGATTGGCGGCCACCCACTCAGCTCACTTCGCTTGACAATTTTTTTTCCCACATTCCTTTTTTGCTCTATAACCCAACTGCGGAGCCTGGTCCCAGGCTATGTTTTCTCATTCATACTACCAAAGGAGCTTACGAAACTACAGACGACTTGACATTCAGTAACAATTAATAATTAAATAAGAACACACATAGTACACAAAATTCACAGGGTCCAGAGGAGATATGTTTGTCGTTAGAACATCAAAACCCGTCGAAAACATCTGAAATAATGGGTTATTTTGATCGCGTTGACGATCGCGTTACAGTTTCGTTACACATTCTGTATACCACAAACCAAGAGGCTGAGGGCTCGCAAGATCGGCTTACAGTATAAAATACGAAAAGGGAGGAAACTTGTGCCACGTGACTTCGTTCGATGTGAACCGCAGCACTTGGTGACGGAAGTGAATTGGGACCGGAAATGCAAAAGCAACAGACCGTTACTAATTCGAGAATCAAAACATCAGCTGTGGAGGGAGTTTTAAAATAATGGCGGCTTCTTCCTTGAAAAGACCCATTCCGTTGCGCAAAAAGCAGCCGGACGAGAAGAGATCCAAAGTATCGAACAGAGAAAAACACATGTTTGTTTCTAAATGGTAAGATATCTGACCAGTTGGCTTTCGAACTACTGTGTTTGATTTTTCCCTGATCGACTATTTTACCTGCAGGCTTTCAATGAATTATCAAAGAGACGAACAAAACTTTATTTCCGTACAAGAAATACTCGATGACTCTGTAAATAACAGCTCCGAAAAGGAAAATTTTCCATTGCAAGTCAAAGAACTGGGGATTATTTTAAAGGAGGCCTTTCCACAGGCGAGTAGAGTCCAGCGAAGAGTTAACGGTGGTCGAGTATGGCAGTACCCACTTTCAAAACCCTCAAGATTGGAAGAAGACCGTGTTAAATGGGAAGACTTGCCAGCTTTCACAAAAGAATTCGATTAGCTTTTCTCTAGCTCTAGCGACGATTTCTTTGAGTGGATAAAAGTCCAGTCACAAGATCTATGCGAAGGCAGCCGAGTTTTAACTGAAGTAAAGATCTTTAAAGACTGGACATTTGTTGTACACGTCAACAGTCGAAAAGTTGCAAAAGAAACCGTTGGTGTTTTCGAACTTGGGGCATCTTAAAATTACTTCCGATCTTGCGCACATTTACTTTATCGCGTCATTTCCGTCACCATATGTTGCGGTGCACACCGAACGAAACCTCTCTCTCGAAGCCGTAAATTTCGGTTGCCGAAAATGAATTTGAACGCTTTCTTATGCCGTTTTCCTTCAGTATTTGGCAAATACATAACAATTCTACATCACGTTAGTAAAATCAGGCAATTTAATTTAATTCCATCTGAGTTTCAGGGGTTCGAAAATCGGCCCCAAATTAGTTTCCTCCCTTTCCGTATTTTATACTGTAAGCCGATCTTGCGAGCCCTCAGCCTCTTGGTTTGCGGTATACAGAATGTGTAACGAAACTGTAACGCGATCGTCAACGCGATCAAAATAACCCATTATTTCAGATGTTTTCGACGGGTTTTGATGTTCTAACGACAAACATATCTCCTCTGGACCCTGTGCAAAATTTAGATTTACTTTGTAAATAAAGAGGGTGACATCTCGGCATCCTCTGTAATTTCCTGACCAATGAAAAAACTTGTTCTCTGTTCTGTCACGCTACTACAGCTACTGAGACTGGAATTGCTGCCACGTGACTGGCGATCATCTGAGGAAAAAATGCCATACTTGTTTCAGCGTGTGCGCAGATGCTAGGCATAGATGAACATGGAAAGCAAATCAATGATGTCTATGCCATCAATACTTGTTTTGCAAGCAGACTACAGATCTCGAAAGTTCCTGGTGAATCCTGGGAGTCATTCCAGCCCTTTGTGAGGGCAAACAAACAAATCTAAGAACTCAATCACTTACAGAAGCCGTTAGCCCTAACAAAGTCCACTTGCAAGTTAACATAATTTTAGGCAACTCAGTATTAAAACTCCCACACACATGCCCTTTTCCCTTTTTTAGAAAGTAACAGAATGCTTTGCGACTCTTCAGTGTCATCCCCTACTTTTCAACATAATCAAACAAACAAGGCAACAACAACCATGGAAGCACAAACCAACCAAACAGAACTGCACCTGCGTCAACTAAACTGGTGGAGTCCCATCTTTTGTGAGATGCCCTGAGGAAAAAAGAGAGAAGAGGCAAAGATCGCAACTGAGTTGTCAGTCTAAAGAAATACAAAAAATTATTGTTTTACAAGATTTTAGTATGGGAGCAGAACTGACATGTTCATTATAAAGTTGGTCCAGTTCACATTTAAAATATCCAAGAAAGTCTAATTTCCTGTAAAGCAAACTGTTCTATAAAAGTATCCAACAGTAGCCAAAGGTACACTTGCAAGATCCTGTCTTAAACAAGTCCAGTTATAATAATCATTGATTTCAGACTCTTTAAATTAATAATACAGTTTAATATGGTAGCTAAATAAATACAACAGGAAGATCCCCTTCATTACTTTAAATCAATCAATCAACATAATTTATCTAATAGAAAGGAAAAGTCACTGCTTACGAGCCTAGGAAGGTCCATCAAGCTGGCGCTTATCTCCAGTTTCCGTAGCATGAAGCGACTTGGAGTATTTATACTCCTCCCTGGATGGGATGCTAGTCCATCGCAGGGTTACCCCCAGCATTACACTGGTACCCATTTATACACCTGGGTGGAAAGAGGCACCGTAAGCTTTTTACGACTGGAGATATCTTCCTCATTTCGTCTGAAAGTTTTGCACACAAACAGTGTTCGTCATGAGCAAGCCCAGGCTTGCTTAATTCTTTTGATTGCTTTTCTGTCAGTCATTACATTGTAAAAATCACAACCCACAAAACAAACTGAGAGTGGCTTTACCTCCGAGGGCACGAATTCACAGAAAATTCATCCGAGGCAATATTTTTCAGGAAATTAAAACAGAAGAAAAACACCTAAAAAAGAAAAAAGAAAATGTACACAGATTAATACCTACTTTAAGGAAATTTGAACAGGATATTTTCTTACATGTACCACTATATGCCTGCAGGACATCTATTACTTTGAAATGCAAGAGAAAATTGTTACAACTCTATTAACAGGGACAGGTTAAGCAATAGGGTATACCTCTTCTCCACGTTGTAGTCTTTCAGGAAGACCATGCCTAGGAAAGACAAACAAAGATCCTATTAATTGGAATTCTGCATGAAGAACAAAAGGCCAAAGTCAGTATGCAGGGAAAAAAATTTTGCATTCAGCACTACTTAGCCTGCGAGCAGGCCCTCCGAGGGACTGGGGTTGGGGGTAGAATGAGAGCATGCCCGCAAGGCTTTGTATTCTGAATGTCGCGTCCAAATTTTGGACGCAAAATACTGATTGGCTGAAATGAAATAACATCGTGACGTCACCAGTGACAAGCTCCGACAATAAGAAAGCCTCTTCGCTTCGCAGAGATGAGGTGGTCAGAAATGCGTCTGAGAAAATTGTAGAATGTTGCAATTTACCATAACTTTACATAATTAAAGGTCGGGCGACGCGATGCAATGGCTTCTCTACTGGAAGGAAGGAAGTTCTATCTCTGTTATCCACAGGATTGGGAAAAAGGCTTATTTCCCAACTGTTTTTCGTAGCGGCCAAAATACAACGAGGGCGACTTCATGTCACCGTGGTAGTTTCCTGTCCTCGACAAAGCATTATCGCTGATCACATTTGGACAAAAATGGGCCTTTCGGCTGCCTCTGTTGCTGATTTAACGATAGAGAACGATAGAGGAACTCTACACGATTTTAGCAAGTATTTGGTTAAGCCGAAAAGGCGACTCCACAAATGATTGCTCGATCTCCTCGTAACTCCGCAAATACTCAATAAACCTTTGAAATAAATTGGTGTAGGTATTAGAATATTGTAATGTATGTAATGTCTTGATTCATTAAAATAAATTAAAAAAGATAACCCCGCTTCGCTTTACCGAAATTTGGCAGCAGTTGTGGTCGACGATTCTCACACAGAGGAGATGCGGTCAGGGAAAACGAATTTCTCTATTACGATTCCCGTCGTTTGAAGTTTGTGTGCTTAATTTTTCCCTAACGAACGAAACATTTTTTCCGCGGAAGGGACTTCGACGAATTACCGTAATGAATATTCAGCTACGCTTTACAGCATCAGCAATAGTTGTTTTAGGCTTTTCTGGCGAAGTCTTCCTTCCTTTACAGTTTTTTTTTGAGTTTCTGCCTCGAGCAAATTGAAATACACAACGGGTGGCTTTCTGTTTTCTGTTCTTTTTTCAATGTTTACTTCGGGTGCGCGCTGATTGGCTAATTTTTGACAGCTCTCTCAGCGTGACATCAGGAGGCGGCATTCAAAATTCAAAGGGATGCGTGCAGGCTCTCCTTCTCTCCCACCGAGGAGAGAGAGCCTGCTCGCAGGCTAAGCACTACTTGGATCAAGAGTCGTTGTGGTTGTTTTCCTCTTGCGACTCCATCCCTCATTGATGAGTGTCAAGGCCCAAGAAATGGACAGATCAATAATAAATTGATAATACATCTATACTTTGCTATTCCAGTAGAACTGAAAGTGAGTTGAATGCACCATAAAACAGTTTTTATCTCTTGGAGATACAAAATTTCTCTTCTCATGTTGAAAAATATTTCACTTGTACGCTGCGCTCACTTGTGAAATAAATACTTTCAACACTCAAAGACAAATTGCATATCTCCAAATGGCCAGGTACTATTTCTTTACATAAGTAGCCCTGTACAGGTTCATGACCATTTCAGGATCTTACCCAAATAAAAACCAATCATAGGCAACAGTGAGAAAAAGAATTTCTGCAGCACTCAGTGACTGGTGAATGCGTCCATCCTGAACAAAAAGCAAGTTAATTAAATAATAAAGACATTAATTTATACGTCAAACTAGGACATGCACCAACTTTAATTTAACTGAAGGAGGATCAGGGGTCTCTAATCGCGATCAGGCATACTTTTCTTCAGACAGGCGCGAAAAGGTACAGTGAAAAGAAAAGTACGCCTGATCGCAGGTTAGGATCTCATCAGAATTTAACAGCCATTGCTATGCTATTTTCAGCTGTAACACTGTAACTGATTGACAAACTGATCTACCTGATGATGACAATAACTTTTTAAAGCCGTAACACTTGCGAGTGGCACCCTTGACAGGTGTTACTGGGTTAAATTGAGAACCCCAAGGATGATAATGAAGGATCAGCAATCAACAATCAACAATCAAAATGACGATAATGTCAATAAGGATCATATTTTGTAACAATAGTGTACCATAATTGCTAATTTGGTTGCTTTCCAAAGAAATTGTGCTGCTGCATTTCTGGGAGAGTGAGGCATGGAACTTTGGCTGCTGCATCAACTGAGTGACACCCAAAGGATTTTACTGTCTAATGCCAGATGATTTGACTTGTACAGTTCATTTTCCAGGTGAATACACTCAAATGTGTTTTACCACCATGCCTGAGCTAGTAAACCCCCAATAGAATAGCATGAATTGATTTCTAGAACCACTATTTGAACCCAGGGAAACCACATACAAATCACGACCCCTTGCTACTGAGACATACAGCAACAACACCAAACGCTTCACTTCTGAGTTGACTTATGATAAGCAAACTGGAACTTACTGCCCATAACGACATTCTGAGAAGTGACACAAACAAGGGGGTTCTATCCCATCCTGAAATACAGTGTATTAATAATCCTCCATCACCTAAATTGAAAGAAAACAGAGAAAGTCAACAATGACTGTAAATGTACTTTAATTAACAAGAGCAAAAATAGTTATTACTTAAAGTGCTACTATGACTAAAAAAACATTTTCCATTTTCCTACTGGATTGAGGAGAAAATGACGTCAAAGACTCAAAAGTTTAAGAATGCAGTGAGTGTGTAAGTGGCTGAATTAATATGCAGCATGGGAGTTTTAGGCTTTCAGACTTTTAAGCTCATGTTTTACATGAAATTTTAAGCTGGTGAGTAATTGGCGTCATTTTTTCCCTAGATTCAACCCTCCGAGGTCCAGTTGGTCAGTTTGGAACGTGAGTAATGACGGACCGTCAAGTGTTAAGCAATCACACTTTCAAAATCTGAAGAAAAAAAGGAAGCATTTTTTTGATCATAGTTATTTCTGTAGCACTTTAAAGGGGATATAGCTTTTGGGTAGACCCAGATGTTGTTAGCCAATTCACACCTAAAGCACCCCTATCAGCAAGTAAAATCACCTGGCATTAACCAAAGAAAATTTTACCATAAATTATTTGCTTGTAATCTTGCAATCTGATTGGCTAATTTGCCATTGTCGATAAGAGTCTAGACAACGCTGCTTGCGTCATTCTAGCGTCAATTTGCCGCGCAATGTAATAGCCAATCAGGAATGCTCATTTTGGGAAATACACCAATCATAATTATTGCAAGAAAGTTATAGACAACACTTGCTCTTTCTCTGAGTCATGATTTTGTTCACTCTGAAATAAACGCTTTCTTCAGTATTGAATATTGCGGTAAAAAGACAAATCAAAAGTGGTTCAGCGTTCTCTGTACTCTTATAGACAACGATATTCGTCATCACAGTGTTCAAAATTTGTTGTGGACTACACGCTGAAAACTTTTTTTTTTAACTTTCTGGTGCTTCAATAATTTATAACTGTTAGGAAAATGCCTCGCTAATCAGCACAAGATATCAACAGATTAATTATTAATATCGATCAATAATTTAATACTCACTGTCTTTTACACAACTGATCAAAAGGCGAAGATAATTCTGAGTCAAGGTGACCAGGTCCCATGACTGGTGGTAAAAGAAAATGTTCAGCAAATTACTGTCTGATAGGTCATGTACAAGTTACAGTTACTGACAGTGAGTAGATACTGTGATGTTGTAATTAGCATACTAGATTTCCAATGGAAATGTAATGGAAATCAAACAGTGGTTTGAGGCCTGACTCCATTTGTATTGTTTTTGCGGACAAGAAACTTGGCTTAAAACTGTCTCTCTCTTTCTCTCCACCCTGAGCTGGGTTATTCATTATACAACAATTTTTGCAGGAGGTGGCATTCATAATAAATTGACCACTTTTACAAACTGGGTTGCAAAAATTTGAACTGGCCAAGTAAATTTCCTTAAAAAGCACTACATGAAATTGCAGCCTTGCCATTCAAAAGAAGTCAGTAAATAGTCTCAAAACAGTAACACACTCTCAAGTAAACAAAAACCTTGTTATTTTTGGCTTTTTACTTGTTTTGCAACATCACCATTTACTTGGGGTTAGCTCTAATCAGTGTTCAAGACACTTGATCTTGGTCTATAAATGTTCATAATTGGGTAATGCTAATATACTTCCAGGGGGTAGCCATGATGTCAATATCAACTTATCCAGGTGGCAGATTAAAAAGGAATGGAGACAGCTGCAGGACAAATGCCAGGGGCAAAACGAGCTGCTCTTCCTTGCCTTCATAGATCTGCCAAAGGCATTTGACCTTGTCAGCAAAATCAGACTTCTCCAACCCCTGAAGAAGATCGGTTGCCCACTGAAGCTGGCCATTCCATCATCAAATCCTTCCACACTGACATGCACAGCATGGTCTACTACAACGGAGCAACATCAGAGCTGTTTCCCATTAACAGTGGAGTCAAGCAGGGCTATGTCCTTGGCCCAATCCTCTTTGGAATATTCTTCTCGATGCTCCTGACCTATGCCTTCAACAAGAATGAAGATGGAGTCTACCTGCACACACGACCCAACGGCAGGTAGTTCAATCTGGCTAGACTCCGAGCCAGTCTTAGAGCAAGGTCAGACACGTCACCGTCAGCGGTCCTCTTTGCTGACGATGCTGCTTTGGTGACACACTCTGAGGAAGCATTCCAAAGATTGTTCGAAGGCTTCACACATGCCTGTGACGAGTTCGGCCTCACCATCAGCCTTAGGAAGACTGAAGTGATGGGACAGAGCACTGACTCCCCCCCCCCCCAAGCATTCACATAGGGACTCATGAACTCAACATGGTTGACAGGTTCCAGTACCTGGGGTCCACCTAGGGTCCACAATCAGCTCAAACCTCTCTCTTGAGCCAGAGATCAACTCAAGAATTGCGAAGGTCAGCAGTCATGTCCAAGCTCCACAAGAGGGTGTGGTCCAACAACAACTTGACAGAGAACACCAAGATGCAGGCGTACAGAGCCTGCATCTTGAGCATACTCCTCTACTCAAGTGAAACCTGGATGACATACGCTGCTCAGGAGAAGAGACTGAATAGTTTCCACCTCTGCTGCCTCAGATGCATACTCGGCATAAGATGGCAGGACAAGATCCCAAACACTGACGTGCTTGAGCGTGCCCGCCTACCCTCCATCTTCACCCTCCTGAGTCAGCGTCATTTCGGCTGGCTAGGCCACATTCGTCATACGGACGACAGTCAAATCCCTTAAGCCTGTGCTTCAAAGACACTTGCAAGAGAGACACAAAGAATGCAGCAATCAACATCTAGTCTTCAGAAAGTCTTGCAGAATCCTGAGATGCCTGGAGATCGCACCTGCAATGCTCTCAGCTGCAACCTCATGCAACAGCTGGGTGAGTTCCTGAGGCTTGTAAACTAAAAAATTTAATGATCTAAATAATATTGTTTTTTTTTAAGGCGAATTACCAGATAAACACTCCACATGAGAGTGTTGACTATAATCTTTCATTATTATCCCACACCTGATAATTATTCCATTCTATTCCTGTGGGATTTGGAAGTACATCAGGAACACTGAACTTAGTATCAACATAATCCTACAAATAAGATCAAAACAAGAAAATCAGTTAAGAAAAATCAGAGCGAGAATCGTAAGAATGTTACCAGCTCAGCAGTTAACACATCAGTCTCTTTTAGCCTGAGATAGGATGATATTGGTATGTTAAAAAAGGAAAATACAAAGTCTGTCAGTAAGTCAAAAATTTGAAAAATGAAAACTTAGTCAGGATTCTAAAATTCATTTTTTTTCTGACTCTTCTTTTGGAAAATTTGATTGCGAACATGTTTTCCTTTCGTTTAAAATTGGATATTATCAATTCAAATAAAAATAATATTAGTTCCATATTTCCTTAATATTTTTATTTCTCACCTGTTGCCAATTAAAATATAAACCGTCAGCATTGTATTCATTGTCTTTAAAGTCTCTAAAAAATTCACAACCTGAAGCAAAAAAAAAATCAGAAATTAAAAGATGCTGCATAATCAATTCACAAGGAAGACTTCTTGACAATAATCAAAAAGAGCTTGGCTGATGTCAAGAGTTTCAAATTGACACACCTGGATAAGGTACAGAGCATAGATAGAACTCTGAGTAGCGCTGTATCTTGTCTACCTTCTCTGAGGATGTCACTCTAAAATAATGAAAGATGAAGACAGTTATTGTCCAGATATTCGAGAGTGTGCACCCCGAGCTGGTACAAAGTTCAGGACAGATAATTCTTTTTTGGCAGTCATCCTCTTTCAAAATAGACCATTTTCGAATTCTCATGGCTGGACTGGATCTAGCATGAAATGGAGGCTAATGCAGGCAAATCTTTTCAAATGCAAATTAATTTGCCCGCATTAGCCTCCATTTCATGCTAGATCCAGTCCAACCGTTAGGATACAAAACTGGTTTATTACGTGACTCACACAACTAGTCACACAACCAAGGTTCAACGGACCTTTTGCAGCTTTGTGTTCACATGGTACAAAAACTGCCATATTGGAATGCTGGAATGCAAATCACACACTGGGACATCTAAAACAAAGCAACTTAATTTAAATCTTCTTTGTTTTAGATGTCCCAGTGGGAAATTTGCATTCCATGTGTACCATGTGATCACTAGCTGCAAAAGGCCTATTACTGTTTTAAACAAGATTCCCACAATTTTGAAACAGCCGAAGTATTGCTTCTGATCACATTGTGACCACACAGTAAAAATCAATCCACAATCCTGGACAAAAAAATAGGTAGGACTTTTCACTAAGATATCCAACCATAATTGCATGGGGGAAGGGACGATTGTAGCTATATTACTACACTTGGTAAACCGCTAATTAAAACCCAACCCTACACTGTAAGCATTTTTCTCACCTCATTCCAAACTTAACTTTCTTTTTCTCCACCATCAAGTCACAAATATATTTGACTCTGAGTGTCTTCAGGAGCCTGATGTCCTGTCCTCGTATGCGGTCAAAGAGATCATAATCTCCACTAAAAGCAGGCAACAAATGAAAGAAAGTTCTGAAATTTATCAGTGATCATTGACTGCAAGGACCATTTTAAAATCATAGTGCTAAGAAATCTGGACAAGACAGACAAGCACTAAGGATCAATATTCAGCCATTTACTATCAGTTACTACATCATCAAAAGCCATGAAAATGCAGCAATGAAAAAATGATAGCCACCACCTCCCCCTCAAAGTCCTAGAGGCCATTGTCCACAGACATTCTGTACTTCCTTCCTTTATGTTTTGTCACATCTCCATTTCATCACCTGCCAACCCATCAATAACACTGTAATATGCCTTTCCACTTACTTATTTTGACTGGTGTAGCCATTTGGGCATGCTTCAGATCTTCTAATTTCTGAGAGCAGGGTTGGCGAAAGTGTATGATCATTTGCCTTCCACGCATTAATGAGTCTGAGACCCTGAAGCTTTAATTTAAACGTGATAATAACCTTGAGTATAATGATCCTGCACTATTAACTCCATTTAGATCCTCCGAAGGGTCATCCGGGATACTCTCTCCGCCTGTAAAATGTCAGTTCACAAGAAAGAATGCAATGAGTCATATTCTAGGCATATACAATTGTATGTAAGGTGACGCTGTCAAAAGTACTTAATAATAACCAGCTGTCAGCAAGAAAAGCCCCCAAATCCTTTGTTGTCCTGGCTGGCAACCACACATTTGGTAAATACATATCACATTACTCTTCTTCAGACACACCAATCTACAGTGAATTATGACAACCAAGGTATTATATAATACCAGTAACGTCAATGATGCACAAATTTTGGATGTTGGATATGAAGGACAGATTATCAGGGTTCAAATTCCTCCCTCGACGTTGCCTGGTTTGTCTTCAAATGCCCCAAACCTTTGCCCCTGACCATGCAGTAGGGATTTTTTAATACATTTTTTTCCCATTGGCTTTTTTCAGGTTCTTAAAACTTCACTCAACAGTACTGTGATGATGAAATTGCCAAGTGCATTTTCAATAATTATGGTGAATTGCTTTCAATAATAAATTATAACTAACCCAGCAGTACTCAAGCTAACAAAGCTTTTAAAAGCTTGCCCAGGAGTACAAAACTTGTTGGATCATAAATTCCTTACCAGCAAAGAGAAAATCATATCCAGATCGTCCATATATTTCAGCACCTCCAGACAATGTGGCTGATCTGCAGATATTCTTTTAAAAGGAGCTCATGTTTAATAACAGACCAAGTTTAGGAAAGTGGAAAAAACAGGTAATCAAAAAAATATCTCTACAGATAAAAATTTACCTTTCCCTCAAAAAGAATAACAGGCACCACAAATCTTGAGCGGCATCTGGCAAATCTTGCCTTCACAAAGAGATCTTTAAGTTTTCTGGCATCATTCACTTTTAGACTGTAATTGGAAAAAAAAACATGTTATTGGAAACAACAATGTTCATAAACATGCCAGCTACTGCAAACCTTGTACAAACAGAACAATGAGATATATAACTATTATTCCATGACCATGCATTGGATACAAGATAGTATAAAAATACTACAAGACACCTAGCACAAGTCGGCTATAAACAATCACTTATCAAACAAACGAGAATTTTAAGTGGTTGTTTAATTAAATTTTGATAAATTCTTTACATTTGGCTTCCTGGAAATTTTGCTTGCCACCACAATTTTTTTTTGACAAATGGTAACACTTAGATTAATCATGAAGTCATGTAGCATGTGTGCTGGCACCGAAGAGTTAGATGGCCAAAGAGTAGTAAAAACACAATATCCTGGTAAAAAATTAATAGGAAGTCATATCCAAAGCCACAGTCCTATTGACACAATGACTGCCTGCCAATTTGAACTCATGGTAACGAAAAGTTGCAATAACTACTGTAGATCTTATTTGCATTTGAATGAACTCTTTTTTAACCAGGCTAAAGCAAGCAAGACATTAACACAGGAAGCGTCAGTTGAGGTAAATATTGAAACATCTAATAGATTTCATTGCATTCTTAACTGGAGTATTAAGTAGAAGCGTACTAGAGAACTATTGTTTATTTAAGTGACTGTTATTGAGGCATCATTAAAGACACGCCACGTGGGCATAAATTAACTGCACGGTACGAAATAACAATCCTTAGGGCAATATGTTTATGGAACACATACAAGATCGATTACAGAAATGAACTTCACCAGAAAACATAAAAAAGGAAAGAGGTTTCCCGAGGTGAAAGTGAAACAGGAAATTTAGACATTCACAACAGGAAATATAAACAAAAGATGACCTACCTGTCACCATTCTCGAAATCGCCCGATACTAGTTTCGATTCCAAAATAACCAGTTTGAGGGGGTAATGCCCGCATAAATCCCCATTGTTAGAAATAGTCTAGAAGAAACCAAAAGAAGAGAAATAAGAAAACAAGCGCCAAAATATAAAGCTTACCGTTAAATTTGTACAGTAAAACAGTGTTTTAAATGCTCGCTTCAAGGTTGTACGAAATCAACTGTGTACAATTCAAAAACAGCATCTCAGTATGGGACAGTCGACCAACCGTAAACTTGTAATCTTTCGCGAACAGCTGCAGACATTTTTTCTGTATACCTTCTACCTATAAACGACAATATTAACAAGGGTAACGATCACGAGAATAATCCAAAATAACCACTAAAAAACGCCGCAACATGGCACGACCAGACGGATCTCACCCTCCTCTCACCTTGGAGTTTGTATCACGCGCTCTGTAGGGGTATTTTGAAAAATATTTCACCAGTTCAAATAGCTCCGCTTTGGAAACCTCCTCATCAAGACTCATAAGTGCCAAAAATATTCAAAAGAAAGTAATACAGGAAAAAGGAACCACCGGTTTCATGTACAAATTGACCAATCTCGTGGTGTGACGCGTCAGTGCGCATATTTCACATTGAGGTAAGCCGCTGTGTAAAATAACGATGTCACGGGTCATGGGCAGGGTTAGGCAAAGTGGGGAACGGAAACTCTTTCCCTCAGGATTCGCGAAGCAAGGTCTCCTAGCTCTGTTCGTGGGTTACCTTCTCACAGGTTAGCTGATGTTAGAGGCGCCCGTAGAATTAGTTTTACACATGCACATGACAATGACATTTCCTTTTTTTTATGAAATTATTAATATTTTATTTACTTTTCTTTTCAAGTATATATACCATTTCTAGTGCCACTAGATTCTCGGGTCGCCCCGACGAATGACTGCTTATCAAACAAGACTGCAGTGCTGCACATTTGTCGGGAATACAGATCTGGCCAAAGATGATGAATGTGCCGTCTCCATAAGAAGGGGAGGATGATTCTCTACACTAACCTTCATTCGGCTTGAAGAATTTGACAGCAATGAAAAGCAAAGAGATAAACTAGCACTTGGATATCTTGGAGAAAAAATGCTGTCTGACGACAATTATCAACTAGTAAAAGCTTCCTCTAAAATCTCTGTAAACTGTATGACAGGCCTTGGTTAATAAACAAAAACCAAGCACATACCCTGGTTCGCCTCTTTTTTGGATCTCAGTGACGAGAATTAAGCGAATATACGCCTGGTCGCAGGTTATCATCTATGACCTAAGACTCGGAAATGCTTAGTTTTGTTTAAAATACTCTCGAGAAGTATGTGGATTTTGTGACATCCCAAACAAATGTTGGGAGGGTTTTAGTACGGTTTATCATTTCCCCCCAACAAAGCAGCTATTGATTTTTCCCTTAATATAACAACAACCCAGTGTATAACGAGGAAAACAGGCTTTATCTAGCGCAAGAGACTTCACCTTGGATGAACCAAGAATGACGTCAGCTTTAAACGGATAAGGGCATAAAATATTTCATGACCAGGTCTTCTTTTGAGTTAGTTTAATGTTACTGAAGCCCGTCCTGATAATATTTAGACACTTTCTAAGTCTTTAACGCTTTGCGCCAAAGCTAGCGGGGAGCTCGACACACTTGAGTACTTGCAGCCTCGTTCTCGATTCTCTGTACTGTTGACTCGCCCTCTCTTTCACTTTCGTTATTAGCTTCCGTAGTATCCTTGATTGAAGCTGGGAAAAAGCGAGGATTTTCTCTCACGGTTCGAAGGGATCGAGGCCTTGGTATCTTTTGACCCCTTCAGTTTTTTAAGAAGCTATTTTTAAGGTAATTACTTGAAAACTAGGTTGGTTTATAAGTGTGAAATTTCTGCATATTGCTGTAACTCTGAACGACTGAAATTATTTACTTTTAACGAGCGCAGATTTTTGAAAAAAATTGAGACAAAAAGTAAGAATTTTTACTTTTTCCCGTCGACTTGATTTAGAGTTGAACAGGTCAAACATACAATAATTTTCTTCGTCGTCATTAAAATGGCATTTCTCTACGATTGCGGAAGTTAATTCGTAATGATCGGCTCTAAATGATTTGTGTTAATTGAAAACAATCAGCGAAGCGTAGCATGCAGAAACGACTGTTTCTCCCGACTACTATTGCCAACAGAGTATATTTATGACAAGTTTGGGAGCCACACGCATTAATTGCCACCGCGTGTGAGGAGGGGGTTCTTGAGCGCACTCACGCGACACATACTCGCGTGTACATAACCTCCCTTAAAGTTCCCAGATAAAAATATCCCGTTTATTTTGTTCCACCTTAGGGGAACTCGCGAGGAAATTTGTTGACGCATTTAGCGACTAACACCATGAAACAGTGTGGCTAAAGCAAACAAATGCCGTGGATTTTTATAGCGGTAGCGGTCAGGAACCCATGACCCGGAGCCTACAACTCTACTGTGTTCGTGTAACGGCGTTTTCACAGATCCATTTATTTTTAGATTGAATTTCCCGCGAATGAGACTCCCACAGGAGCCCGATGACCAATTACAAGAAATTAAGCTGACGTCATAGGGTCACCGAACCGGAACTGCCTTTGTTTTTTGACCTAATTCGCGAGAAGGGCTAGTCTAAAAATAAACCTATTTGTGAAAACGCCGTTTCACAGACGCTGTATGGAAGTTGCACGCTCCAGATGGGCTCCTGTAGCGGTATGTTGTTCGCGCAAATTACTTTCATAGTCACTGTGAGTTGAGGACTGAGGTGTTCAATCAAGCTATTTGTTTTGCAGGTCACAAACATCATCACACGAAATGGCAGGAATTGTCGCACAAAGAATTGGTATAAGAGACGTTTCAAGAACTGTTACGGTCCCAGCAAACCCAACAGCCAAACTAATGTATTACCTCAGCTGTGTGGGTGAGGTCATACAACTAAACGATGCCAGTTTCCGACGCCTGACGAGTTATCAAAATTACAGTTCACTAAGTGACGCAGAAACCAATGCCTTGTTGGCACTTGTCGTACTGTTTAGCCCAGATGAGCTGTTGGGGAAGGTTTTCTTCCACAGTGAAAACTGTGGCGGAAGAAACAACCAATTTATTGAGCTGAGCGCGGTGTCTCACATGTTGGCTGTGTCAGACAACATATTGATCGGAGGAGAAAGGCAGAGAGTTTCTAAAGTGATGTTCTTCAAGAGATCGTGGTTGGAAAACAATTACTTCACCCCCATCAGGTCCTTTCAGGGGCGCTTGCAAAGGCTGGCGCGTGGCCAGCCGGGAAGGGCTCCATCAAGAAGCAGGTGGTGCAGTGTTATGTAATGTTAGGTTTCTGTGACTTTGGAAGGCGTTAAAATAGTTAGTTACTCAAAGCAGAGAAACTCATAAGCGGTTACCTATATTACCAAGCTGAGGTGGCCATAAAAGGTCAACTTGTAGAAAGGCCAAAACTTGCCTTACAACTATAGCTTGTTACGTGAAATACTTGCGGCAGACCACGTTTAAAAAGGGCTAGAGTATGCGTTTATTGCAAAGAGATGTAGACTTTGACTGAACTGGTAAGAGGACAGGTAATTTGCAATACTCTTACTTACATTATACCCTTTGCTTGACAAGAAATTCCAAAAGGCCACTTTTTTTGCTACGAGGAAAACAGCGAAAAAAAGCACTACCTTGTTGCGAGTTTTCTAGAGTAAAAACTTCTTCAGAAATCAAAAGTCTACGTTAAGAGCACACACCAGGGTGACTCCATAGTATCTGGCTAAAGATCTTCTTTTCACCACTTTTTGCTCCGGCCGCGGTTTAGCCATTTGATGAGGGCCAGTCTCGTGTTTCTCAAGTTGCCTCCTTCATGGCCAAAAAGAATTCTGGGTAATTCTGCCATTCCATGACAAGGGAAGCCCCCCGATTCTCACTTCATTGACTTGTTTTTTATAAGTGTCAGGTCACCCAGTCCTACCAGCAAAATACAGCACTGATTGAGGTTTTTAGCTTTGAAAACTTGCCCAAATTGTATCGGTAGGTGCTGGACTTCGTCCACAGAAAGGCCAGAGAGACAACTTCACTCGGGAACCGCCACGTTTACAACAGAGCATTTTAGGCGTCCCAGTCTGCATGAAATTATCTCTGACCTCTGTCTCGAGAAGACCAGACACGCGCGCCTCTTGCCTTACGAGTTTATGCCTGTAGAATCTGTTCAACTGAAATGTCAATTCCTTGTAAAAACCAGCCAGCATCCTAATTATTTTTGGTAGGCTACGTATCGGAAAGCCAGAACATTTACGCATGCGCGGACGGAATGTTTGAACAAGAGAGAAAAACGCAGTACCTCCAGACACCGGCGCTGGAGCGTCGTACCAAACGAGTCATCCCGGGATTTCGGCCCGTGCGATCGCTTTTGGACGCAGTTGGCCCTTTGCTGCTTTCTGCTACCGACCTTGCCTCTCGGTACGGCATTGAGGGAGAGATATGTCGGCCCCTAAACCATGTGTGACAAATCCCACGCCTACTCACAGCTCCAAACCGCCCTTGTCAGTTTAACGTAAGAATTCGATGGCTTATATATTCAAGTGAAAAGTCATTTTGTCTTTCATATGGTAAGCACTAAAGTCGCAGATTGCAAAGTGTGCGCACGCGCCCTGCTAAAGGTAACACACAAACATGCATGCATGTTTCAGAATAACTACAAGAGCTAATATCTTCGAGACATTACATTTACATGTACAGCTAAAATACATAGCATATACAGGTACATAACTAAACACACAATAATTAAAGATAACCGTATTAATTAATTAACAAGAAAAGCCGCTGTGCAAAATGCGACCCTCGATTCTCTTTTAAAACCAGTTAACTCAGTGGTACGGATAAAATCAGGTAGCGCATTTCGCAGCTTAGATGATACGTTACAAAAAGAACTAAGACCATAACTGCTTGTTTTAGGTTTATTGAGGGACAGAATGTAATTTCCGCGAAGATCATGCATAAGAAGATTTTCAATGCGCTTATTGCATAGAGAGGTAGAGTTTGACTTAAGGACATTTGCGCCCATTGCTACTGCGCATCCTTACAGCCCACGCATATTCACATGCCACGTCATGCATCGAGCGCGCACGCTAAGTACTAAAATGAACAATGATAGGGCAGATGGCCATTTCTATAGCTTTGCTTGGATTTAACGATCTTGGATGTTCGGTGACCCCTACGTTTCTTTTGAGAAACATATTTTATTTACAATTATCTCCACATTGTCCAAAAGTCAATGTGGGATGTTAAAAAAAACTTCAAGATTTCTGTCCTCGGGACATGGAAACCTGCCATCTCGCGGCTGAAAGGTGCATGAAACCATGGTCGCTAAATGCGAACTTGTTCTTTAAGGAACGTCAACAGTTAACTAAATTCACTTGATGGGTACACGGTCTACTTAAACAAAGTTTGGTAGAGAACATTTCACTTCAAAGATGTAATTGCACTATTTTTGGGCTTACAGACACTGTGGCCTTATTCGCTAGAAAAGCCGGATTTTTTCAGATTTAGGGTGTTCTTCCGGGCAAGTTCTCTCCAAAACCAAGTCGTTGACCCCCAATTTTTTTACATTTCTGACATCACTAACTCATTACCTTTCAATGGCAAAAATTGCAGAAAAAAATTAATGTTAGAAAATTTTCGCACGAACGTCCTTAAATGGTAAGAGGACAGGTAATTTGCAAATATAAATTTCAGTATTCTCTTATTTACATTATACCCTTTGCTTGACAAGAAATTAGGAAAGGCCAGTTTTTTTTGCTACGAGGATAACAGCGAAAAAAGCACTACTTTGTTGCGAGTTTTCTAAAGTAAAAACTTCTTCAGGAATCAAAAGTCTACGTTAAGAGCACACACCAGGGTTACTCCTTAGTATCTGGCTAGAGATCTTCTTTTCACTACTTTTTGCTGCGGCCGCGCTTTAGCCATTTGATGAGGGTAAGTCTCGTGTTTCTCAAGTTGCCTCCTTAATGGCCAAAAAGAATTCTGGGTAATTCTGCCATTCCATGACAAGGGAAGCCCCCCGATTCTCACTTCATTGACTTTTTTTACAAGTGTCAGGTCACCCAGTCCTACCAGCAAAATACAGCACTGATTGAGGTTTTTAGCTTTGAAAACTTGCCCAAATTGTATCGGTAGGTGCTGGACTTCGTCCACAGAAAGGCCACTGAGACAACTTCACTCGGGAACCGCCATGTTTACAACAGAGCATTTTAGGCGTCCCAGTCTGCATGAAATTATCTCTGACCTCTGTCTCGAGAAGACCAGACACGCGCGCCTCTTACCTTACGAGTTTATGCCTGTAGAATCTGTTCAACTGAAATGTCAATTCCTTGTAAAAACCAGCTAGCATCTTAATTGTTTTTGGTAGGCTACGTATCGGAAAGCCAGAACATTTGCGCATGCGTGGACGGAATGTTTGAACAAGAGAGAAAAACGCAGTACCTCCAGACACCGGCGCTGGAGCGTCGTAGGCTACGTATCGGAAAGATATGGGATAGAAATCTAACACTTCACATTACACTCAATTCAGTTAACTCTGTTTAAAATATAAGTGCCACGCGGCCAACGTTTGTATAAAGGTAACCTTTCCTTGTACGTATCGGAAAGTCAGCTAAAGTATCCAGTTTAGTGCGTCTTCGAAGACGCACTGAAGTAGATACTTCGTCCAGACGCATAAGGCGTCTTGTTACCGTCTTTATACTAGACGAATTCAACAGACGCAGAAAAAATGTTTGCCCAAGTTCGTCCCAGACGAATTATGCGTCTCTAGTATAAAAACGGCTAATGGCGGCCAAGAAATTATTGCAGTGTCTTATGCTAATCATCCTCACTAGCACTGAATAATTCACGCACTAAAAAAATTATCCCAAGTTTGGAGTAAGGTCATCACATTGAATGTAATAAGATGGAGGGACGAAAAAAAAATACAGAAAAAAAATAATAAAACGCTCAGAGATGTTCGTTCATGTAGATGGATGGGAACATGCAAGCCAGTAACGTAACCTCAGGATAGCGAATCTTCAGCCATTTTTTTTATTTCAGTCGAGACTGCAAAACATTCTCTACTTCTTTTTTTCGGTCTTCATTGGTTACAGATAACCGATTACAAATTGACAAAGAAAAAGGTATATAATACCAAAGGAAAAGATTTGAAAAATAAACTGTTAGTGAGGAAAAGCCGCTTGTCCTCAGTTTCTCGCATACGAAATTCAAAGGACACCATGCAAACTTCTTCCTACTTTTTATTAATAAATTATATTGCAAAACATAACATATATATATTTTTTCAGAAAACTCACTTCAATTTTTTTATCCAACACCCTGCCAAGCAAACACCATTAATCGAAACGTTCTCAAAACTGTCTGAAAGAGGCGTGTGTCACACGCGTGTGAATGGAGTTTGTTTGGTTGAAAACGGGTGCGACTTCAGACACGACTACAACTGTTTATCCCACTTACAGTCGACCTATGTCACGCGTGACCAGTATCCGCGAGACTGAAATGAACATCGGAATTCCTGTTTGGAGCTTCCGAGATTTTTACGGAATATTGAAGATTTTTTACGAAAGTTGGTACGCAGAACGCACAATAACTGAGCACAGGAGCTCATTAAGAGGAGCCTCTATCTCCCATACTTGGCCTCGGGGTCAACCCTTTCCCGAGTAGATTTATTTATAGAACATCTTCCTTGGGAGATTCAGCACGCTCACTGTTGTAAAAGCCAATCTCCCTTGGGACATTCAGCACGCCCACTGTTGTAAAAGCCAATCAAAACAGAGCTATCTCAGCGTCAAGGAATTATGATACTTTTCGCGGGAAAAACCTGTTCCTAAAAATAAATTTACTCGGGAAAGGGTTGACTCAAGGAATTAGAGGAGATAGAGGCTCCTCTTGATGAGCTCCTGCTGAGCAATAATTCATCAAACGCTTGAAATAGTTTTCACTTTTCAAACAATGTTTATTTCATATCAAAACGACAGTTCATAGCTAACTATTTGCGATATATCAAGGAAATATCTACGGGAAATTCAGAATCTCGAGAGCAAAGTTCAAAACTGGCACGCAGATTTGAATACTCAGTTCAAATTTCAAAACTACTGGTCACGCGTGACGTAGCTTGACTGCAATCGGGTTCAGCGCCTGGCATGTATGCGCACCATTGGTATTTTGCAAAATCTTAGCATTTAAGCCGATTTTTAAACTGAATACAAAAAATTCTATCAATCGTTCCCTTTGCACCCTTTGACTACTTTTCCGGATATAAGCCATTGTCATCACCAGACCCGTGGATCTTATGTTGGCGCATAACCCGATGGAGCTCCTACTGTCATGCGCAAAAGAGAAGAGCTCTTTGGTCAAGAGACAATCTCGACCCAAGAGCTCTTCTCCTGACAGAGGGAGAGAAGACCTCTGGGGAACTCTGAAACAACGTAGTGTCTTCTCGTTGGTTTTCGTGAAGAACAATCAAAAGCGTCTCTAACTGGTACATTCATGTTAGCACGAGAGGTGAGCAGGCGCCGTGAGGTTGAAATAGCCAATTTTTGGTTATAAGAACCCTACGGCGAATCTTCTCCTATATAGAGTTTCCCGGAGCCTTGGGTCGATCCGAGGCTCTGGTGACGAGAATGGTCAAGAGATTGAGTTGAGCTCGTGGAGTTGCGCAGAACTAATGTGCAGTGGGCACCTTTTTCTTATAGTGTCATGGCGGCGTTTAATTCTGGAATTTCTCGAACAACCGAGTTTAACGCAACACACCCGTGCTTTGACAATTGTGAGTTCTTATTGACATTCCTGTTGTGCTTTATTGCACTGAAATCATCCGAGATAAAGACAGCTCAGGTCATATTTGTCTCCACAAGACAGAGCGAAAATAAGGTGGTACTTGAGTGTAAATATACGATGTCTTAACTATTTCCAATGAGGTTTGCTGCTGCGGCTGGTTGCTGAGCTGGCGGAAGTTGATGCTCTGCTCGCTGCTGACGATACACCTGATCGACTGCTCATGCGTGAACTTTGTCGACCTGAAAAAAAAAGGTACGTATAGAATGCATATTCAACAAGAGTCAAGTCATTGGTCGGGAGCAACAGCCAACGTGACTGTTGGAATGAAAACTATATCTTTATAAGGGTTTTTAATGCAAAAGGTTTCGAACCTTGTTCTTTGAGCCCTCTATGAAAACACGAATTCGGGTTAGTGCGATTTCAACTGGTTCCACAAGAAAAATGTCCACTACCTGTCGTTTTGGTTTATGGAATATATTGTTTGATTACGTAAGGGTAGGGTGCAAGGATGGCGCAGTGGTGAGAGCACTCGCCTCCCAGACTCGGCGTCATATGTGGGTTGAGTTTGTTGGTTGTCTACTCTGCACCGAGAGGTTTTCTCCGGGTACTCCGGTTTCCCTTCTCCTCAAAAAACCAACATTTGACTTGATTTGCTTTCATTGTTCATTTCAGTTTACGGTGTCCCCAATTAGTGCTCCAGCGCTAGAACAACTAGACACTTAAATAAAGTTCCTTTCCTTTCCTTCCTTCCTTTCATTTACTCATTGGGCAAAAAAACTCCATAACTTCATTGCGCAAGGAGTTCCTCCACTTGCCTTTGGTTAATTTTCTTGACTTGATAGAATTAGAGTGCTTGCCCGGTGGGAGAGTGGTCAAAGATCGCCACTTGCCCATGCGAGAAATCCTCTTGTCTCAGAAGACTAGACAGTGTTTTTTCCCAATGATTATTAGGGAAGAAATTGTTTTGCAACATTTTCGCTGACACAGAAACGAGCTCTTAGGAAAAAAAATCAGCCTTTGTGTGATTGGGTCCCCTTTGATCAAAGTATAAGCTCCTTTTATAAAAAGGACTGGTTTCGACTCCAGTTAAAAGAATGGCTTTTCAGTCGATATTGAAAACATAAAATTTCTTCACGACTTTTTTGTGCAAAGGAAACACTTACTGGTCTTGTCTTGGCTTAAAAGCTCGTCATCAAGTTTGTCACCGAGTTTGGTCAGATCTGAGTTTAATTAAATTAAGGATGAAATGAAAGAAAGTCGCCGTTTTTAGTTTGTCCTGCTTTCTACATCAGTGATTTACTGCGATTTTCTTAATTCTGCAGAATCTCATCTTCAAGCGCCAACTGCCAAACTGCGTTTTGGCTTCCATCAATCAAACTTCAAGCCGAGACTTCGAGCCGATGCCAAGCCGAAACCACAGATACTACAATCAATTGATGTGTGACATCAACCTACCAATTAGCATCTTTGGTTCCCACGGTACATTTGTACATTCGAACTCGACGCCGATGGAAAGCGATGGAATCCATAGGAATCTTTTTACTGAAGAACTTTTACAAAGATGTCATAATGGAATTTGAGCTGTGAACTAATCCAAAACTCCGCTTCACTTTCCGAAGGCGGAGTCGATCATCCCAGCTCTGTTCGGAAATTTGATTGATGGAAGCGAAAACGCAGTTTGGATTTTACGCTCTTAGCGCTATTTATGCCTGCGTCCCTAGCAAAACCCAGCCACATAAATGTACATTTATCAACAATTGACAAAGGATACCATCGGGGTAAAACCATTTCTGATCAGCGGGGGCTGGTGGAGACTTCGGTTGACTGCTTGTTCTTCCAGTTGATTTTCGCGATGGGGGAGGGGTAGGCAAGCAGGATTTTGGCACTGTGCCCGTTAATAGACCTTCTGGAAACTTCTTGCACAACACTTTGAGACCTGACAAATGTCATTAAGAAATGCACAAACAATAACACACATATCTGATGACATCTGTAACGACAGTTAAATGGCATGAACTTCATCATCATCATCATCAGGCCGCAGTTGTTCGAGGGGTGGATGGCGCTATCCACTGGATAAATCACTATCCGTTGAATAAGTCAATTGGTTTCTGTGGTTTTGCTGGATAGTGATTTAACCGGTGGATAGCGTTACCCACCTTTTACAGCCTTCTCAAAATGTTTTTCGGGAGCAGGTCATAAGGAAGGTAAAGACGGTTTGGTGCTAAAGGCACCCAAGCGAGTGCCCAAAGGATGCAAGCTTCTAGGGGGGTCTCGGGGCATGCTCCCCTAGGGATTTTTTCAAATTTAGACATTCACAAATGCAATTTAGTGCAATCTGGTGGATTTCAAGTGACGAACTTTCACATATGGAATTGACACTTGCTTGGAGTCTGATAAGAAATACTGGAATGCTAGTTAAATAAACATTGCATGTGCGCGAGGCAAAAAAATATTGTGGACACGAATTTGTTCGTCAAACAAACTTTTTTCAAGCTTTTAGAATATCTCCAGTGACTTCACGTTCGAGCTAAAATGTATTGTGACTGACATTTTCTGACTGGAAGGAGACGGTCAAGCTTTCTGAGGAGGCGGCTCATTGAGCCGTCGACCGGCCGATTTTGAGAAGGCTGCTTTTAAAAAACCGAGGCCAGATACGTAACAAAGAATCTAGGAGTTTGCTCATGCAATTGGGAACGAATTCATCTGTTTGTATGAATAAATATTTTTGTTGGTACTATTGAAAATGGGTAGTTAACCAACCCCCTTCTGCCCAAGAGTGACATTTATAGACTTTACTCTGTCAAACGCCAGACGATGGGGGGACCCCTCGGACCAGATATTGTCTTGACTTACATGTGGGTATGTTCAGTCCGGAACATAAGTGCCTCAAGCTGCATATTTTAGTCTATACAACAATCATAATAATATTGCTTTGTTGCAAAACAGATAGAAGGAAAGATTCCCACCTCCTGATAACATGAAGACATTGTCAACTTCTCTTTGCACAAAGGTTGTTGCTGCAGATGGTGCTAATCTTTCGTTTTCATCATACAAAATTATTATCTTTCCTAGTTTATTTTTCTATGCCAAGATTTTGAAGAGAGTTAAGAAAATACACAACGCAATTTTGCACCAAAGAAAAAAATTAAAATATTCCATGTAGTAACCATTATACAGAGCAAGAAATGACTTGATTATGGTGAATATGCCTGAATTCCCTCATGACATTAATACATTACTTAACTGGGGAGCAGGAATGGCGCAGTGTTGAGAGCACTCGCCTCCCTCCAATGTGGCCCAGGTTCAATTCCCAGACTCGGCGTCATATGTGGGTTGAGTTTGTTGGTTCTCTACTCTGCACTGAGAGGTTTTCTCCGGGTACTCCGGTTTTCCCATCTCTTCAAAAACCAATGTTTTGATTTGAATTGATTAGAGTTAATTTCATTAGTGTCCCCAATTAGTGCTCTAGTGTTAAATCCATTGACACTAAAATAAAGTTGTTATTATTATTACTGGGGTTTCGTTTCAGCAAGAAGTGATAGCAGGATTGCCACCTTTTGCTATTTTAAGTGCCAGAAGTATGTAGCATGTGTGTCACCAGATGCTCTTTCAGTGGTTTATTTGCATGAGTTTTCTGCAGCTTAGCCCACATAGCAAACATTTCCATGCATTTTCAATGTTCTGGCCACATGAAAAATGAGACAAGACAAACATGAGGGGGGAAGTGGTGGTTCCTTCCTTTCCCCCCCTCTCAATATCAATTTCAGCTAATCAAATTCATGAAGTTGGTAGTTCCCAGTTCTTGTGAAACAGAGCCATATAATAAAAAATAATTATTGTCTGTATTCCAAGACACAAGTTGCATTGAAGTTGGGGAAAAGAGAAAGGCGACAATTTGTGACGCCTGCTAAACTTGTGTCACTAGTGACTGGAACTTGAAGGTCGTAGCTTTGACTCCAATAAGGAAGAGTTTCATTTTCAAGTATGCTTGTATCATTGTCGCTTAATTTGTTACATCTAAAGGATACAAATGTCAATATTTCCTTGGTGAAATAATTATAAGACCTTGATAACATTGACGAGGGATAGCTTAGAGCTGTTAAAAACAAAGAGCCAATTAATAACGTTTAGAAAAGTCAATTATGATCATTGATGGACAATCAAGATCACCAGGATAATGGCAAATACATGTATGATGTATAATGTTGATTATTAATGAGATATCAACAATCGTGATGATGATGATCAAACTGTTCTTGACTTACCTCCTATAATATGACATTGCTTATAAGCATCATCATCCCTGACATCCAATAACAGATAAGGAAGTGATTCTACCTCTGGTACCAGGAACTTCTCTTCACTGATGTTGGTATCTCTACCGTCTTTTTCATCTTTGTCCAAGATGTCGACCTCTCCAACCCCATGTATCAGACTAAAATAATTATGGTAAATTAGGATGTCAGAGACCGAATAAAATCGTCATCTGAATTAATATTTGGTGGCATGAATGTCTTACAATTTAATTGACGCAAAAAGGATGGGTCACATACTTGGGCAAGAGTGCAATAACGATTGCAACGTCATATAAGCTGTGAACCACAGTTTGTTTGTTTGTTTGTTTGTTATTTATTTGTTTGAGCAGGTTGAAGTTTTGGCAGCTATTCAACTGATGTGGACCTGCTATATCCACCCACCCATATACTCACAGAGGACAACCACAACACTGGGAACTTCATCCCCTACTCTTTTCGAATAGTGTGTGGGTTCTTTAACGTCCCACAGGGAACAAATGAACATGGAAGATATTTGTGAGACGGGGCCTATGGTTTATAGTCCTTATCTGAGAAGACTTGAAAGTCTAACCATTTGCGGATGTAATTACAAAGGCAGTACTTTCTCGTCAGTTATTTAAAGACCCTGAGTGTTGGTCCAGCCGGAGTCGAACTCACGACCTCCCGCATGGCAGCCCGGTGCTCAACCAACTGAGCCACTGGTGCACGGTAAAGGGAGAAGATAAAGGTCTTTGACAATGTGGGGATGAGGAGTGAAAAAGGAATGGAAGCTCATGGGAGGATGCAAATAATGATTGCATCGGACCACTACCTGCTAGAACTATCAATAAAAGTTCACATGGGTGATACCATGCAATGCTACATTGAACATAGATGTTGTTAACCCTTTAAGGCCCAAGGTGTCCTCCATTTAAGAGTAAAACCGTCTAGCGTTAGAAAAAGTGAACTATAAGTGGCCATTGGGAGTT
>NC_090875.1:22778945-22798945 GCF_036669935.1 Montipora foliosa
TTGAGCAGACGCTACATTTTTGTTTTTGTATGGGCGATGTCTGTTTCTAATTTTCAGATCGTCTTTGCGATTATTGTTGTTGCAGTTGCTACGTTTATAAATTTACCTGCTCCACAGTTCTCTAAAAGGCTTCAGGAATGGAGAAATATGGGACAGTATTTTAATTACCGAGGAAACGCCATATTTTATCAAGGTAAATATGAATATTATTAAATTTTGGCGCGAATTAAATTTCAACCATTTGCGTAAACAAATTTTTGCGTTACACCGACAACATCCAACTAAATTTGTTTGCATCAAACAATTACATTAAAAGAATGTTAAATTTAAAGGAAGAAACATGTGAGTGAATATGACGCCAAACATCTTCTTTGATTCGTAAGTTTAATGAAAGAACCTTTGACAAGCTTTGCTGCTTAGCCGTTTCCTCGTTTTAGATTTCAGAGGCTACATCGCCGATGAGGAAAGCGTCGTTCTGTGTATTCATGGATTTCCCACCAGTAATTATGACTGGTCCAAGGTGGGACCCATTTTTGATTTGCATATAGAAGGGTGGGGTGAAGGCGTGAACATTTTATACCTGTCAACTCTCACGCCTTAAGCGTGAGTCTGACGCCTGCGGGTTGAAAACTTCGATCTCACGCCGGCTCACGCTTGCAGGCCAATTTCTCAGGCCTGATTGAAAAATGTGAGTTGTTGCCGTCTTGCTTGACACAATTTCCAAAAATATGTTAACTGAGACCCATAGATGCCAAGTCTCCAGCTTTCACACTCAATCCAAGCAAGCAAAATCTCCAGCTGAACTTGGGTAAACCTGTTCATGATCTGCGAAATCGTGAAATCAACGAGAAATCAGCTGCAAATTGATGAGAAAATTATCAAGAAATTCTAGACCCCAGAGCTCTTTTCTTCTCACTGCTCGTGTTTGTTTGCCCGAAGTGACATGGTAAAATGTGTCATTAAATCAACTCAGAATGCAGGAAAAGTGATCTAGGAGAACTCAGATTTAAAAATTTTCCCTGGGGGGGGAGGGCATCCCCCCGGACTCCCCTCGAAAAGTTTGCGCCTTTGTTGCTCGCTCGGATTAGGCGCTCCATTAAATCTCCAGCGAGCCTCTCCCTACAACTTGGCATCTATGCAGACCCATGTAAGGAACGAAAACCATGTGTAAAATGAATAAATGACAATACCTTCCTCACAATCTCTGATTTTTGAAGTGAAAAGCTCTAGGAGCGAGCTCGCGTTTATACGCGTTTATATGTCTTCGAAAGACTTCGGACGTCGTCGAAAGACTTCAGACTTCTTTGGAAGACTTAGGAAACCTTCGGAAATCTTCGGAAATGATTGTGTCGTCTTCAAAAATCCCAGCACTTCCAGGATAAAAATCTCACGCCTATATCTCAGAAAAAGTTGGCGGGTATAACATTTGGAGTTGGAGTGGGAGGGGAGGGGGGGGGGCCAGGGGGCTCAACAAGCAAACAAATTGGGCTCAGAATGAAGGTATCCCATAAATTGGTTTTGGCTAACAAATACCTATGCAGACACAAATAATGTATGCATTAACACTAGATTCGGAGCCCGACCCTACTATAGAACCAACTATCCAAATGAAAATAAGGTGCTGTTTATATGAAGGAAGGAAGATCCTAGGAGCCAAAACAAGTTTTCCTTTGGTTTATATTCCGAAATTTCGGTCAGTGTGGCCTCAAAGTCAATTCAGATCCATTAAAATGACACAAAGTCTTGTAATTAAATCTTTTTAATGGCCTATTAGAGCTTCGACATGTTTGTCTTTCGACCTCCGCTTCTTGTTGTCTGAAAGTACGGGTTCCATTATCTCCTCCTCCTTCGTCTTCTTCTTTGCAGGAGGCTGGCAAAACCTGAAGCCCATCCTCATCTGAATTGTCTCTCAACTCGTGGCGGTTCACAGCGTTTTTGACATTGATGTTCATTGATTGCTCCTTTTCCCCCACTATTCTCTAACTTGCACGTGGCCATGATCTTTCAAACAAAAGCCAGCTGGAATGTTCTCTTCAATCCAATTCACCAAAATCATTTTGTGGCAACGCCAATTAAATGAAAGTTCTTGCTTCCCCTTGGCAGGATCTTCCGAGCGAATGCACTTTACATGGAGCAGGGATCTTTCTTCTGCTCAGGTAGGAAGATCCTAGCACCTGAAACTTCCTAAGTGCTAGAACCATTCCTGGTGTTGTTTTTTTTTAAGGTTCTCACAATCTGACTACCTGAAAGTCTGGTTGACTTTTCACTTGTCGGGTCGTCAGTTGTAGTTGTCACTACCTCCCCTAGAGCTGTAAAACCAATGACCTGACTTCTTGTAGACAGCTCGAGATGCATGTTATTCGACCCGACTCTGTTCATGTGTACTGGGCAACCCTCCAATAATGTCATAATTTGGAGTTGCTATAGTAAAACCACTGGTGCATTTATATC
Organism: Montipora foliosa; assembly: GCF_036669935.1. Taxonomy (NCBI): domain Eukaryota; kingdom Metazoa; phylum Cnidaria; class Anthozoa; order Scleractinia; family Acroporidae; genus Montipora; species Montipora foliosa. The sequence goes on from NC_090875.1 coordinate 22,781,397, forward strand.
AAAATATCTGGATTCCTTACAGGTGTGGGAGCCATTGAAACGAAAGTTTGGTCGTGTAATTGCTGCTGATATGCTTGGCTTGGGCTTCAGTGACAAACCAGTTAGTAGTATACCTCTTAATTTACTAGGAGTAATCATTCATTATGAAGTGCATTTGTTGGGAAAACTTTATCCTTGAACCTGTGTTTATAACAATCATAGATATGAACATCATTTATACAGTACCTATTTCCCCTATGCCTCCTGTGTAACAACAACAACAAACAAATTGTCCCTGTAAAATAGTAAAACTTGCTGCAGCAGAATGACAAGCACTTGAAAAGAGCCTCGAGGGAGAGAGACAGCAAGATTATTACACATCATAGGTTTATAAACAAAACACGAGCAGTCTTGGAAGTTGCACTGAATAATTAGAACAGTACATGTCATTTGTATAAAGATGTTCTTAAAGGACCAGAAATAAATAAAAATAATCTTAAACTTTAGACTTGCAAACGTGGGCATTGCAGTAACGTCAGCTTGGAATGAATTTCCCCATTAAAATTCCACGATCTTTAGACAAGTCGCCATGACAACTACACATCACAGAACAGTGATGAGCTTAATTCTTGAAGTAGTGATTTTTACTTATTTTGTTAAGCGAGGCAAAGATTACACAGTGATGGAGCAAGCCACTTTACAGGAAGCATTCCTTCGCTATCTTGGAATCCAGAGGGTTCATATTTTAGCACATGACTTGGGTGACACAGTAGCTCTTGAAATGTTAGCCAGGTAATTACTTTTTTTTTAGACAATATAGACCTACATTTTTCACCAGTGCTCCATTGGCTCCTAGGGAACTCATGAAATAATGTTGACAGTAGTTAAAATTTTTCCTTGGTTAAAACTTTTTCAGGCTAATTTGTTTTTTACTTTCCTTTGTCTTACAGACATTATGATAATCTGAGACAAAGGAAGGCAAAGAACAAACTAGTTTGAAACTTTTTTTAACCAAGGGAAAATTTTAACTACAACATGTACATCACTTCCTTCTGTTTTAAGGGAGCATCCATGATCAAAAATTATATGCACACATTTTTTTCTTACAAACACAAAAGGCAAGACTGTTTTCCAGAGCAAAGTTAATGACACATTTTTCACACTCACTCACTATCCTTCATGAGGTCAGCTATCCACTGAACCGTGGGTCTGATGTTGCATGGCCGTTTCCCTTCTCCATAAAACGTGGTTGTTTGTGTCCTCTGGGGTTAGTCCGGATAACTGGAGGTCCTCTCTCAGGACCTCCCAACTAAAATCTCTTACGGGTACATGAATACACCTTTTTCCAAAATGGCCGCAATTTAAATGTTTTTTTGTTTTTATTCAAATTAGCCATCAATGCCTCGATCTTAAGCTTAAAATTCAAAAGAATATTTTGCCTTGAACGAGGCATCAAGGTCTAATTTGAACAAAAACAAAAGAATATCTTAATGGTGGCCATTTTGGAAAAAGGTGTATTGTTGCATTGTTATTGAAGCTGATAATTTATTATTAATGCCTGACTTTATTTGTATGAGTTATGGTCAAGCATGGATTACAGTGATATTAGCACCCATTGTAATAAATAGAGGATATTAATATACCGGTATGTTCGTATGGAGATACGAAATTTCTCTTCGAGTGTTGAAAAATATGTCACTTGTTCTAGATCTCTTTGCTCACTTGTGAAATATTTTTGAAGACAAGAAGAGAAATTTCGTCTGTCCAAGCAGCCAAGTACTATTATATTTATTCTATAAACACCAATGAAATACTAAATCGAAAAGCGCAATTGTTATATGTAACCATAGCAACAGTGATCTTTTCATGTGTGTATGTGTTATGAGCTTGGGTAATCCAGTATTAAAAGAATGTCACATTATCTTTTAACTTCATCTGTTTCTTAGATATGAAGAAAGAAAAAGTTCATCACAAGACCCAGTAGAGTATGTTCAAATAGAATCACTGTGCTTATCTAATGGAGGTAATTCAGCTTCTAAACGTTATGTCATCAAGGTCAGACCATGATGTTTTGAGCTTTCTTATGGACCTTATTCATAAATGGGCACCTGTTTTACTATTCTTTTGGTATAATTTGCAAATTAGCCTACCAAGTCTCATTTTAGAGCAAGAATTATTTTCAATTGGCTGTATGGTATTGACACTTGGTGGCTAATTTGCACTTCCAGGATGAAAGAATTATGAAATTGAAAATATATATTATTATAATATTTCTTTGGCGCAAATTAACGTGTGAATATGATCAAATTGACCACCATTTATGAATAAAGTCTATACCTAACAATCAAAACAATTTACAAAGACAATGTATTTTTTGTGGAATCAAGCTAGGATCATTGCACCACTTGTTCAAGTGTGTTTTGTTTTGAGTTTCTGTTTATGTTACTGGGCCATATCTAGCTTTGTTGAGCTGCAAGATGTTGAGGAAAACGGGTTGAAGTAACATTTAAAAAATTTCACTCAAGTTTAATGGGACAAATAATAATTATTTACAATTATTGCTTTTTACCTTCTGAAATGATATCAGGTTAGGCAGTAAGACCTTTATTAAGTAATGAGGCTATTTGTAGCTCAATGGTTTGGGTGCTTCAGCCTGGACGTTACTAAACAACGAAACAGTGAAACAACAAAACAGCGAAACAATGAAAGAGAAAAACGAAGCACCAAAACACCATGTGTGACCCCACCATACATTGAATACTAACTGACAAAGGTTGGATTTGAGATTAAACATCGTTTTAGGCCTAATTAGGCCTAAAAAGTTATAATTGCTCCTAATCTCAGTCTTAATCTGAATCCTAATCTTAATCTCCGTGAATTACGAGCAATAATGTTTTAGGCCTGGCCTACAACAATTATAATTTAATCTCAAATCCAACCTTTGTCGGTCAGTATTCAATGTATTGTGGGGTCATACATGGTGTTTTAGTGTTTTGTTTCGCTTTTTCGGTGTTTTGCTGTTTCGTGGTTAATAATGCCCCTTCAGCCATGAGAACCCAGATCCTAGCTGGGTTCAAGATGAGTTCTGATGGACAACCATAACTTGAATTTGATCCTGGTTAGTCCCTGGTTCAACTTCTTGGCTGCGTTTGTAAACAGCTAACTGGTTTGCCTCTGGCCAGTTGGGATTCTTAACAGCTGTTGCCGTTTAGTTCTGTGGAGCTGAATTAAGCATGTACAGTCTGGTATGTGTACGTACAGTATGTCAGAGATGCCAACCTATGGAGATCTAAAATCTGGAGATTTTTTCCTTCCGGTCTCCCCACCCCTCCCCTCCTCTCTCCCCAAAAACGCACCCACCCATCCCCCAGCAGCTCCTTCAGAATACAAGAATATTCTGCTGCCATTGTGAATAGACCAATTTCGATATATTAAAATTCAGTCCTAAACAAAAGACATCATCTCGAGGCTCTGGGGAATAAATATATTATTAAGGATTTGTATGAGTTTATTCCCCAGAGCCTCGAGATGATGCCTTTTGTTTTGGACTGAATTTTAATATATCGAAATTGGTCTATTTGCGGGAAAACAGGGTACTTATGTCAATAATTTTTATTGGTTAATCAGAGATCCAATCAAACAATCAGTTATATGGTTATGATAGCTAAAGGAAGCCATTTTGTTTAGTTCTATTAACGTGTGTTTGAAACTCAGAGATGAAGAAATGCATTAAGAAACAATGAAACGGGTTAGAAAAAATAGATTTTTTTTAAACTGTGGGGATGCAATTTGAGTCTAGAATGGAGAAACGTCTGTGAAAGGTTCACAGTCGTTTTTATCTGGGAGATTTAATGACCCGTACGGGAGACTGGGAGATTCGTTCCGTATCCAGGAGAGTTGGCACGTATGGTATGCTTGTATGAATTTGCATATATTACAAAGTTATATATTTTACTTTCTTGACCATTTCATGTTCCTTAATAATTTTACAGACTCTTTGAATCATTATTTTTTTATTACAGTGTTTCTCTGAGGCACAATAATATATCATAATTCCTTTCTTGCAGTTACATTTAGGTAACATGCAGTGGATTCATAATTCCTGATTTATTGATTATATTTGCAAGAACTTAAAACCCCTCCAATTTTGCTTTGAAACAACAGGAATTTTTCCAGAAACAAATTTTCCGAAGGCGATTCAAACGGTATGACTTTAATGTGATAATGTTAAAATTATCTCACCCTCTAATCTGTCTGATGTTATATTTCTCCTGGCATCCCAAACCCCTCAGAGATTGGTTGGGAAATTGGAACTGTTAATGATGTGAAGCACAATTTATTATATTGTATCACAGTAGAAACTAGATGCAAAGGCAAGACTTTGATGATTTGATTCAACACTGTTACTTACTAGCAACTATCGTGAACTTCTTACCTTTATACTGGTATATTATTCAATGTTATTGTCTAGAGATAGCTGGTATTTTTTAATATTAGATATTTTACTAACGACTATCAAACAAAAAACTTCTGCAAATGAGAGAAGTAATTTTTATCAGTCATACAGCCATTGATTATCAAAACAATGTTTGTTTTTTCTTCATAAATTATCAGTGAATTTCTTATTTCTTCATGTCATCATGTTTACTTGTTGAAATTATTACAGGAATCCCATAGGCTTGTACGAGGCTCTGCCAGTAAGGGTAAATTCCGACAAGTAACATGGCCTTAAGAGTAGCAACAGCGCTTAAAGTGCCCCTGTGATCAAAAAAACCACTTCCTTTTTTCCTTCAGATTTTGAAAGTGTGTTTGCTTAACACCTGACTGGCAAAATTTTGAGCTTTGATTTTTATCCAAAGGCCGTTTACTTTGAGTGTAAGTTTTGGATTTCACAGTCCGCCATTACTCACGTTCAAAACTGACCGATTGGACCTCAGACGGTTGGATCCAGGGAAAAGTGACCTCAGAGGCTCACTAGCTTGAAATCTCAGCGTGTGAACGCAGCTTATTATATATGCAAAGCGTGAGTTTAAAAGTCTGAAAGCCCAAAACCCCTGTGCTGCATATTAATTCTGTGGCGTATACACGTATTGCATTCTTAAACTAGTGAGCCTTTGACGTCATTTTGTCCTCAATCCAGCTCTCTCAAGAACATAATGTTAGTAATAGCGGACCATTAAATAGGAAAATTACAGTTAAAATGAAGAGGTGTCTTTTTGAAATCAAGGTTTAAAACGTGGGTCACTTAGTGTTTTGTTAACATAGTTTTGAAATCCAAAGAAAAATATGAATTGATTTTTTGGTCACAGGGGCACTTAAAAGTGAAATGGCTACAAAAAAATCCTTTCTTTAAATTTCTGACGGCAATGGTCACAGCAATGTGAAACATTGACAACGCACCGACAGGCGACCTTTAAAAATTCAGACAAGCGATATGGGACCTTTCCACTGGCAGGGCCTCTTGTATACATTAGTTTGTTCTAATGTTTATTTGCATTCATAATTATTGCAGTTGGTTGCAAATTCATGGCTGGGACCATTGATGGTGCGGCTTATGAGTTATCCTTTATTTGCAAGAAGGTAATAAACACTCTTACTGACTCTATTAAGTGAAATGAGCTTATCATACCCACTGTTAGTTACTCTTAAGTCTAACGAATAGATTTGGGACCTGTAATATGATTTTTCTTTTTATTGGTGGTGAAAAGTCTTGCTTCCGTGTTTGGTCCCCTAACAAGACCCTCCCAGGAAGAGCTTCAGGATTTCTGGACAATCACAAGACATAAAGATGGTTACCTTGTCACACCAAGGTTTGTGAAATTTCTGTGCTAAAGTTATCCTCATCATTCACTTGATCGTCAACATCATCGTCATCATCATCATCATCAATCATCATCATCAACAACAACAACATTGTCATGAGTGTGGTTATCAATGTTGCCATTTTTGTCTTTGCCATCATTTTCATTGTGTTTGACCCACTTGTGGAAGCATTTATGAGGCCCTGCCCTAGATTAAGGTAAATTTTGACAAGAAGTACCCCTCATTGTCGAGTAAAATTGTCTGAGTTTTAGACAGAGTAAATCTATCAAGTATTACTCCTGAGTATGAGTCAATGGGTAAAAGGGGACATTGTGGGTGCATGTGGAGGTTGTTATAATAATTAAAATAAACAGTGTGACCTGAGTTGTCTTTTTGTAAAATAAATATTAATTAATTTTATTTTCTATTTACTAATCCAGTCAAAAAATAGTAATTTTACACCCATTTTAATTAAGAGATTTCAGGTTCTGTAGAGTGATTTGCAAATTGAATGTATTTTTATATTTTGTGCAGCATACTTCAGTACATAAACCAACGATACGAGAACAGAGGAAGATGGGTCGGCATAATGCAGGCAACGTCAGTGCCATGTAAGAGTACCTGGCACAATTTTCTGTTAAGTCAGTGCTATTAGTGAGTTTCATTTTAAAAAAAGTACTCATGTCCGTTTTGTTCCTTTTTTTCTGTCAATTAGTGCATTTTATTTATGGTCCTGCTGACCCGATAAATCCTCCGCAAACACTGAACAGATACAGGTAAAATCTTACTGTGTGTATGCTGTTTTGTTTTATTATTCATTCCACTATAGAATAACATTGCCTTTATACTGCTTTAAGTTTTAGAAGGAGGTTGCTAACAGAGGATCTGATAGGCTGTAGTCAATACCAGTGGGTCTCCATGCATTTTCTGTAGTCTGACACTTGATTTGTTAGATCAGTACTGTTGTTCATCTTTGCTGTTTTGCTGAAACCAGTGATTTGATTGTTCAGAACTCTTTTCCTGTAGCTGAACAATGCAAGCAGCCAGCCAGGGTGGACAAAATGTGAATTTAAGCAGGGTAGATTTCACAGCAAAATTAATGAAAGTCAGAACAATCATTTTGATACCCCTTTCTACCCTCACCTGGCACCCATTGAAGAGTAAAATCATCTGGCATTAGACAGATAAAAATTTAATATAGTGTCTGTCACCCTTTAATAGGATGGAATGGACATTTCAGAGCATGAAGGATACCTTTCTGTTCTGGTTATTACCAGTTGACTTTATATATTATTTCTTTCAACAGAGAATTAGTTGTTAAAGGATCCTACTCGACTCTTAAAGAAGAAATCGGTCATTATCCCCACTGGGAAGATCCAGATGGATTTATCACAGCCTATGAAGCATTTCTCAGTAAAGTAATTAAGAAATAATAAATGACTGTGTAAAGTATTTTCTATTAAAGTGGCCTTTAGATCAACTCGCTGTTTAATTATTTTTCATCAGTGAGAATGAAAAGTCCTGAAGACCAAGATACTAATCAGTTTATGTATGTTGGTTGTGCTAATATGCCTGCATCTTTGACAAGTAGTCCTAAGAGATCAGTGCCCAGTTGCTTTAAAAGCAGGGTTAAGTTAGCCCTTAGCTATTGTGACTCTAGTTTATTTACCAATCAATAAATATTTCCTGGGAGATTTTGGCCCTTCAGTTGTCACTGACAATTTCCTTTACCTTGAGCACAAAGTAACGTTTTGAAATAACTTTCAGAGGGCAAAATTAAAACCTTGATTTATTGTTAATCATGGGTTAGTGTTAATCAGCTTTCAAACAACTGAGCCCAGGCATTTACAGCCAATTCATTTTAAGCTGGTGGGTACATTTAGATTTTACAGTATAAGACATGATACCAATCAGAAGATGATTTTTGAATAGCATTTATTCCAGGAACAGACTTATAGCTATTGCTTAAAAGTAACAGCAGTAGAAAATAATTCAAAGATGCTGCCATTGCATAAATCCATAAATTGGAACAATATTACCTTGCAACAATTTCTTTTCATTTTTTGCAAATTATATATTTTATTATTATACAATTTCTTTCGCTTAGCCTTTTAGAGATAATAACTTGAGCCAGAATCCTAAGTGTGACTAGTGTCTGTTGGTTAAGAAATACAAAACAGACACACATTGCAGTCCTATCAACATTCAGGTCAACTGAATGAGAGCTTCTTTCTACAAACTCTATGTATTAGTATAAGTCCAACCTAGTCCATGAAAATACCACTATCATAAAATTCACTTCCCTTCTCACTTCACATTTTGAAAGCTTGTTGGTACTAGCTGTCTATGCTTAAAATGTGAAGAAAAGAGAAGTGCTTTGTTTATTGTGGGGCTGCAAATAATGAAAGAATTTATGTCTAGACTGTGGTTATAAAATAATCTTGTAGAAAAATTGCTTCAGCTCTATATAAAGTGTATATGAAACAACCAGAAGTATGGATGGTGTGTCACTTATCTAAGTTGAATTTGGTACAAAGTAAGGGCTTCATGCAAGCAGTAACTGACCTTGAATGTAATTTGAAATGATGATGAGGCAACTACAAAAGTTGGATTGGATCAACTTGGAGCATCCACCTTGGATCGACTGAAAAGATGTGATAAGGCCTCAAGTAATCACCCTAGCCCTAACCTTTTAAAGTGCCTATCACCTCAACACACTTTTCCGCTTTACTTATTCTCCGAAATCATCTCAAATACATGGTGTTGTTTATAGAACCTTTTGATTGAAATTTCACACTTTTATTGGCTTTCAAAAACAAGAAAAGTGATCATACTTTGATCCATAACCGAGCAATGAAGGAGAATGGGTTCGATACCGGGTTGACGTCACAAATTAATTTGCATTGAGGCAGTTCTTTGAAAACAGCGATGCAAATTAATTTGTGACATCAACCCGGTATCAGACCCATTCCCTTTCATTGCTCGGTTATTAATCACGGTATGACCACTTTTGCCATTTTTCAAAGCCAATGAAAGAGTGAAATTTCAATCTAAATGATCTAAAAACAACACCATGTATTTGGGATGATTTCGGAGAATAAATATATTGAAAAAGTGTGTTGAGGTGATAGGCACTAGGCTAACCTTGGTGAAATTGGGGCAAACATTTAATGGTTTTAGCTCACAAGACCGTTTTTCGCTCAATCCAAAGTGAGCGATCCAAGTTGAGGTGGTCCAACTTTTGTACCCGCTTGACAATTATGTCTTTTTTGAGAGCAATCATTATATAATAGAACATGTCGCCTTGTTTCAAGTACGAATACTGAACTGCATCAACTGTACTATGCAATGATGGCATTAGAAAGAAATAATTGTGAGCATTGTACATGAAAATGTCATTCTTTGAAATGTCATTATTTTTTAAAAACATTATATTAAATTTGAGCAATTTGAATGAACAGGGAAGTTACAACACTTCCTTTAATGATAATCAATGTTATTAATAACTTAATAGGAATCAACCTCGCAACTCTTCAGCTGGCTAAATTTTTTGGACTTTAATTTAAAATACATCTGGGATGTAAATGTTACACAATGGAAAGCAAACATTTTCACCCTAAACTGTAACGTCATAAATATTTACAAATATATTTTTGACTTGCAGACCTTTACAATGATTTACATGTAATGCAAAATCTAACTTGTGGTTCATTATCTAACAAAAACGTTACATATACATGTATATAAAACATTTTAACCTTCAAATTAAGTACACCCTAACAGTAAGATCAGCTGTCAACACCATTTGTTTCCATAAACATATCTACCATTTGCTACTATTTGTTACAAAATGTTTTTGTGACAACTTGTAGTGACTTAAGAAGTGCAGGAATTTCCTCCTATAACACAACAATAATTGTTACAGTGCTTTTACTGTTGAACCAGTCTTGTGAATTATGAATGTGCGATTATTCGAATATCACCATATGCTCATAGCCCATTGTGAATCTCTCGCTTGAGTCCGATAAGTGTAGCTACTGCCTCAGGTGTCGTCAGTTTGTAACCAAAGAGTGATGTTGTTGTTCCACTAAAAGATAACATTTGCATCAGTTTTTGAGCTCATTCCCAAATATTATTACTCCCTTACAGTGTAACTCCAAACAAACAGATTATGTACAGAAAATATTCTCCCAAACTACTCAAGTGACAATTTCTGTTTTGTGTGATATCTTTGCACAATTGTGGCTTTGCAGTGGCACAAAAGTCATCAAGAATAACTTAATGTGGAGTCAAAAACGTTTGCAGCTGTATTTCTACGGCCCAGTTTGTTGATAACAATCATTCTTACATGTGTTTTTTTCAGGTCCTTGTTTGATAATTTAAATCAGATAATTTTCATTTCTAATCGTGATTTCTTTCAGTTAGTTTACTAACTCCTTTCTTAAGAATCATCAATTTTTGGATTAAAATTACAGGCTTACCAGTTGATGAACTCGTGTGCTGGGTACCACTGTCGGTCAGTGATTGGTCCACATTCGGAGAATGACTTGACATTCAGACTTCTAACAAGGCTGGTTTTCCGCAATTGCCGCAATGCTTGAACATCTGTGAATGAAACAATATTATAAGCTTTGCGTCTGTACTGCTACTGACAGAGTTAAAAATCTTGAGCTGCCAAAGTGGTGGCCAAGTTACTTAATGAGCACAAAATGATTTAAGAATTTTAAAACTCACAGAGAACTCAAATCTTCTTTGACTCTTCACAAGCTTGTTTCTAGAGTGTTTTTGCACAAGCACTAATTGCCTGTTTCTGAATTGCAATTTGTCTTGGGTTCAGAGAGAGACTTAAATGGTGAGAAACAATGAGTGAAAAGAAAATGAGTTGTGTTTTTCTTATACTAAATCCCTGCGTTTGCTATCATAGATTTTTTTTGAAATAACAGATACTACACCGGCACAGCGAACACTACACTGCACTATATACAATACACTACTTGCAATACTTTACTTGCTAATGCACTTCATTAGCTGCTAATAACACTACTTCATGTCACAAGCTACTGACAAAATCATCTTACTGGTACTCATTTGCTATCATAGATGCCTTACCAGGTTTTCTGTTACATTCAGCATATATCCTAGCACATCTCTTTGCATCTGTTGATTTAGATTCTTCCTCTAATCCCTCAATCACAGCTATCCTGTCGGCAACTTCAGCAGCAGAACAAGCAATGATATTGTCACCATGTACCTGGAAGAATGACCAATTTTATGGTGAGCTTCAGCAAAATATAGCAAGTTTTCTTAGTACAGATTGTAGGCATTATGGTAGCATATTGGTGTGTCAGTTATTGCACTGCAAGTCAATGATCTTTTACTATAATTGATGCTACACAACCCTAAAGTTTTTATTTCGTTCATTTTGTGAAGCCTTTGTACATCAGTTGAATGTCAGGCAGACTTTGACGTCCAGAAATTTACGAGAACTGCTCAGCTGCAAATCCAAAATTACTGTGTATTGTATTTCAGGCCTTAATTTTTAAAAGATGAAGTGAGTGAGTCCTATCAACAGAATTGAGCAATCCATTGTGTAGCAATTTACTCAGTCAATTCAGATATCAACTCTTCCAGTATTTATAGTCAGTGTTGTTAAAGAGGGTAGCTTTTGAGCAGACATGATATGGTCATCCTTTTTCACTCAACCTACAATACAACCTACAGTGCAATAGCACAGACAGTTTAATTTTCTTACCACAACAGTATTTTCCACAAATTCATCCATGAGCATACGTCCCTCGAGTTTCAGCTTGTCAAATGGTGGCAGAAATCCTTTCTTTGTCAGCTCTTCGGTCACTTCATTAAACCTTTTATCCCAGCCACGAGCCCTTGCTAGTATCACCCTAGAAACATCTTTTGCACTGCGGAGACGGCACTTGCTTCCATCAGTGTCTAGTAAAGCCACACCCTTGTAGATGAAGTCCTGTGCATAACCACTGTTCATGGCATCTTTCTGTCCTGTTAATACAAGCAGGTCTTATATTAAGTGGTGAATACCCCCTGTGTCCAAAAATACTCAAGACAGATCCTTTATAAAAGGCTTTTATAAGGAAATAAGTTTTCATTCATATGAAATGTAGAACTACAGTAATTACAATAGCAAGAAACCAAGTCCCCACTTGCTTTAAAACAGGAGATGAAGTTGACAGCCCAGATTGCACTAATGCAAATTTAATGTTATAGTCACTGTTATCGTTCTAGCATCATGCACTTGATGAGCCTTAGAATAGGACCTTTTGCAAAGATGACAGCACTGTGAAGAAGACCACACCAGAATAAATATTATACACTGTAGCCCGCAGAGAAAGTATTTATTTACCTGACAGACACACTAAAGTCAAAACTTGGTCTTAAAAAATTCTGTCATGAATTTTTCTAGGCTTACATTATGACAGTCAAAGTTCTCGTTCTTTTTTACCCTTATACCACTTTGACACATTTTTTCCATTGTTATAATTTGCATACCTTTGAGAATGGAAGGCCAATCATCTCTCCTCACTTGCAATTCATCCATTAGCTTTGTCCGTCTTTCATTTCTCAAAAAGAGCTCCTGTGCTGATCGGTGTTCCATGTCATAGACTCCGTTCTCCAATGACAACTGCCCATGCCGCGTGTAGTGAGAAATGTCATGTTGGAAATTGGCTTTAATTGTCTCCCTTAGCTTTGTCGCATTCTCTTCTGATACATGGGTGCATTTTGCAACCAAGGGTAGCCTGGACAGTGACCTGAAGTCAACATGAAAACAATGATAAAATCAACAATAATAATATTATTAACCCAATCAAGTGTTTATTTAAATCGATGAAGGCAGACCAAATCATATGTTCGTTTTAGCGAGAGGGAAACCCTATTAAAGTAGAGCATGTACATGTAATCAACAAAATCAATCCACACATTGGTCGAAAACAAGTCCTCCTTCCACTGTACTAACTCATGTCTCGTCAAATAAAAAAGGCAAACTGGACAAGTGTTCAAATGTTATACATAGTGGGGATGGGTGTTTTCACTGCTGCATCTTTTTGTCTCGTGCTTTCTAGACTTACTTGATCATTGAAATCTAACTATGCGAGTAGGTTCAAACATCAACACAATGTTGTTCTCCTTTAATTAGAGCTCCTTCGTTTTATCATTGAACATACACTTTAAAAAGGGAATAATTTCAAAGAAACAACTTTTTGTTCACTAAATTAGTAAGGAAAAGATTGAAAGAAAACATGTTGATCTTTGCCAAAAGCTTACCTGTAATCATAACGTGCCCTACACCCCTTACACCTTGTTGATCGAGCTTCAATTTCTGCCATCAGTGACTTATGCCGAGTCTCCTGTCTGTTTTTCCACCCTATTAACCACTTGGCTGCGTCTTCTGCAGATTGCTGTGGTGCATACTGGTAACTTGCCGGTGTACTAACATAAGGCATACAGCGTGCATCAACGTTCTCGATATCCTTGTATGAGCTATCTAATCTTTCGAGTGCCCTTATGACCTCCCGTTCTCTCTGCACCAATGCACGCTGCTTCTCAGCCTCTCTCATGTTCTTAAGTCTTTGTTTGTGATCAAGTCTTTCTTGTAGGGCTTCTTTGCTGCCATACTTATTTCTCGCAATAGTTATTAAATCAGACACCAGAAAGTCATAGGAGTCGTTGTGTATGCTCTTAAGATCTCTCTCAGTGAGGCTAAACTGTTCCTGCGAAAGAGAAAAAAACAAATTTTGTAAGAAAGGAAAATACAAACTTGTTATTGTATCTCAGATAGTACTTTTGCTGTGATTGCGCAATTTTAGCCTGTCAGCAAGCTCTCTCGCGGGTTGCGCGTGGGCGGGCATTCGCAGGCTAGGCCAGTAAATAGAAGGCCATACTGGTAATTCACAGTTCAGCCTGCTATGTTGATGCAAGAGAGCACAGGTTCAAATTTCCAGCTGCAACAACACTCACTTGCTGACAACAAAATTGATGACTGCACAGAGTTAGATCTTCCAGGAGTGAAAAACAGCAAAATAATAAACTAGGACAAACTCTGCTGGTGACAAAAGCATGTTAACAACTTTTGCATGAAACTCAAAACAAAAGAAAAATCAGTAAGAGGTGAATTGGGTGATGTATCCTGCAAGCTTCTTTTTTAAAAAATACATGTACTATATCCCCAAGAGGCCCCCTGTCTAATAGTGAGGTCATTGAAGCCAAAATTATGTTTGCTTTTGGGAGAAATTTAAATTTCCAAAATGTTTGAATCTAAAACGATACCATCAATCTCACCATTTCTGTACGCTTGTATCTAAGGATACCACAATTAAACCTTGTCAAACACTGTTGAACAAAGTCCCTGTTATTTAGAATGTGAGTTCAGGCCCAACTCCCAAACTTTTTAAAAACATTTTACATTTCCCCTGGTACATGGAGTGTGAGGTTTCACTAGTTTACTGGACAAACTACTTACCTTAGCATGGCACTTGCGTCTGTAAAACAGAGGATGACAGGTTTCACAGAGGGTTACATCAAAGTGGACATCAACACGATGAGAACAGTTCCGATAACAGACCACACATTTCCATTTGGAGTATAACCACATGCGTTTCGCCATAAGTTCCCAGCACTTCTCCCCTTGACACAGTTCAACTGCTTTATCATATGAAAATGCAGATTCCTCATTCAGCGGATTTGCCACGCACAACACTGTTGGTTTGTATACAAGACCAAGCCTGCTACAAAGTGGATTCCACATACCACTGGCATAAGAGTTCAGAACACGACATGTAGCTCCTAATGAAGACAATGCTGGGGCATCCAAGTAGGAAAGAAGGAGGTTTATCATTTCAGGAGGTAGTAAAGCAAAATAAGGGCCAATGCTATCTATACCACTATTCCTACGCTCCCTAAGGAAAAGCCTAGTGATGTAGCGAGGACGACTGCTAGCAGGGCTCCCATCTTCAGTACTTTTTCTCTTTGTTCCACGAGGCATCTCTCTTAAATGGAAGGCTTTTTTGGCTGCAAGTGAATACAAGGTGTAGAAAGTCAATGACCTTTTGAATGTGTTTTTGTTTTCTAGAGGCAAGATTAGCCATTTACCTTCAAGCAACTAACGTATACTGGGATGCAATGATAATTTATTTTAAAGCTACAAGGTGCAGAAGTAAACAATAATATTGGAAGATAGAAGTGATTATCACAATTAATTGGACAATTTAATTGTCTCTTATAGACATCTGAAACCCATGACCTCTGCGATTGAAGTACAATTCTCCAGATCACTTCTATCTTCCATCTTTAACCCACACTTCAAAACATATAATAATAATAATAATAATCATCATCATCATCATCATCATCATCATTATAAATAGTCGTAATATCATCATTACCATGAATCCAATTTTTGAAATTTAGAAGCCGAATCTCAATCTCAAAAGAGAAATGCATGAAACTAAGTTTGATGCCTGATCTTGATTTCCGACACGAAGTGTCCTCTTAAGGTCTCGTCATAGGTTTGATAATATGAAATTTCTGAAAATCATTTTTTTGCAAAAAAATAAACATTTGTAAAAGATGTAAGTCCATCCAATTTTCGGAAAAGCCCCCAAAAAGCATTCTCTGCTTTAAATTATTGCCTAGAGTTGACCTGTTACAGAGCCTACAACTCAAACAATTTTTTTTTCTGATTCAGCTCATACTCTCAGGGCTATTTTAAGACAGTTCGATGTGCAAAACGGTGTTAGCATTTGTTCAATAATTGTTTGAAGTGTTTTGGTTGTATACCATACTGTCTAAATTTCTGGTCAAAAACTCAACTTTGATGAAAGATAACACGATGCAAAACACAATATACATGTATAAAAAATTGCTGACCTGTTGGGGTGGAAAACTGATCTCAAAATCAATAGCTTCAAAAATATTCTTAAAAATTTTAAATCCCTTGAACAGGACTACCTGTGTTTGGTTTGAGAACCTCCAGCTAACTTATAAAAAGTAATGTACAAACAAAAGAATCAAAACAAAAGAAGGCTGTTGATGTATTGGCCATGCATGACTACGATTGTTTTATATTTTAGATTATCTCATATTTCTCCCTTTGACCTAAAGAGTTGTTACTTGTATGCAAGTTACTATATCTGATAGAAAACAAAGGGCCAGTGCTATCTAACTTTTAGCTGTCAGTATGTTACCCTTCATAGTGTTTCATCACTGCTCATATCATTCTTTTTATGCTCCTTATCTTGAAATTTTAACCTAACAACAAGTCATATCAGCACTTTTTTTTAAAAAATGGTTTATTTTAAGGGTAAAAATGAGCCAGCCATCATGAAAACTTAACAACAAATCACTCGAGACAAATTGACACTCTCATCATTTAACACGGGTCACAACACATCCTAAGGACTTTAGGATCTACAACAGGATTTGTACATGCTACTATTAAAGGTGAATCTATCCTTTTCTCATGCTAAGGTTTGACAAGAGTGCAAAAGTTTCCAACGTATTTTCTACCAACCCATCAATCCAAGTGCAGAATTTGGACTTGATTTTCGCATATTTCCGATATCACCCTCTTGTGGTTTGTTATGAAATACCCTCAGGGCGAGATGGGGTCATCTTAGACCGCAAAATTTAAGTCTAATGGAAGCGTTCCGTGAATTCCAAAATAAACGGTATACTGACCGCAATTTATCAATCTCAAGAAAGAAAACAACAGTTTCAATTACACCATCCAGACTCAGTGGCTAAAAACAACTGACATATTTTGATGCGCTTGTTTCACTTTTAAATGTGAATAGTTTCACGTCCAACACTGTACCCACTTTGGGTCTCTTGAAGTCCAGCCAGGGGTCTAATTGTACAGCATTGATACCAATCAAGCGAAATGTTTGATAAAACTTGTGAGAGAGCGAATCTTTATTCATACAATAATGCGGTAAGCTCCAACAGGCTTGGCCAATTTGAAAGTGAGATTTTAAAATTCATGGTTTATTTTCATTGTGTATGCTCTGCAGAACAAAATTTGTTTAGATCTTAGAGATACGCAATCCTCACGAAATCTTGAAAAACGTTTGGAAAGATATACACGTCTTTAATCAGCTTTTATATTTTCGCCAATTTTTGGATGCAACTTTGGTTTTCATATTTTGATTTTAGTAAAATGTCCATAAACTAGAAACAAACCGTGCACGAGAGCAAAATTTATACTCTCTTGAAAAAGTGAGGAGAAATTTTGTCTCCTTGGTTGCTACAAATCGAAACTTTTCCGAAATATCGCAAGCTTTCAAAAATCGTTTTTAAAAGGTCCGTTGCAGTAGTTGTAGTGAAACGTAAATGGCCACTTTTTATCGAGCTTTCAATGCCTTGTATTTTACATGTAAGATTAAAAATTGATAGCAAATTGCTGTGACATGTGGCATTTCAGAATTATGCATGAAGCTGAGGCATCGAGCTTTTTGCTCCAGTTTAGCGAGAGTAATTCGAAACACTTTCTCACCGAGTACTCTTAAGCAATTTCTCGGCAATATGACAACTATAACTGATTGCAAAACGGGCTCACAGCATCGAATACTTCTAACTTTTACCTCGATCATTAGGTTTTCGCACCTCAACGCCTGGCAGATTCGCTTACAATAACAATAAACGCTCGATGGAGTTCTGTGGCCAAAAACGAACTTAGATTAACCTTTCGAAAGCAATTTCCCTCGATTTCCAATTGTAAAATTCTTCAAAAATCTTACTCT
>NC_090875.1:22801445-22828945 GCF_036669935.1 Montipora foliosa
GGAAAAAATGTTTTAACAAATTGTGTCTGGGCGATTCGTCCAAGAATCCTCTGTTTCCACCGGATCGTCTGAATATTGTCTGAGGGATGGTTTATACAACAAGCATTGTAACGAATTTATAACAACTTTAATGAGTAAGCGTGTGCTGCTTTTGCTTATCGTACGCCTGGCGTGAAAACCAGTCCTAAAATGAATTTTAGGTAGCATGCGGGCGCGTACAAAGTCAAAAGACTTTGCCGGCAGTAGTTTATAACAAAAAAGTCGGTAATCTATTAATCTTGAAGTAAAGATCTTGCATTTGTTTCCTTGTCAGTTTTTTCCATCACTAGTTCCCGCGAACAACTAGCGTTCTTGTCTAGTTTTGCGACTAAGTTGACCTGTTAATCGCTTTATTGCTCTGTGTAACAAAAATTTTAAGCGACTATTTTGTAATTGAATATGTTCTTTACGGCTGTATTCTCCATCAAAATGAACATGTCACGATAATGAGCAAACATGGCGCAATTAAGATCTGAACTTCTCTTTCACACATTTGATGTAACGATAACGCTTGACAAAAGAAACACAAAAACATGGAAATGGCACCTTTACTTTGAATTGTTTAATTAATTCTCCGTTGTCTTTGCGATTGCAATGCCAGTAGTAACATGAAACGCATTTTTCATTTTCCCCGACAAGACAGCGGAGGACGTTTTAAAGAAACTCGAGATGTTTGCTAGATTTAGGACTGTGATAATTTGCTTCAATGCCCTGTTACAAGTTACTGCGCATTTTGTTCGTAAATTACTAAACTTTTTAATTCTAGCGTTTTAGTTAAATTATTTTTTGTCGTTAAAACCTTCCCGTGGAATTTCCGGAATACATTTGCCGAAAGCTTTAGTCTCATCACGTCTTCCAATCATTTTAGTCAATATTGAGGGGAGTGAGTTTCGGTTTCGTTACCTCAATCTGCTTGGTATCTAAACAAAACTTAATTTTTCCACCCACAGATCATGACTTAAAATAGATCTAAAGCCTTATTCTTTTCCTTTTGAAGAACCACATTATGTTAATGATGAAATAACAGCCTATTTGCGCTTCTTTGCATGATCTTCAAGAATTCAGCTTAATCCAACTGTTGGAATCGTTCCAAATGCGAAACTGAAAAATTGTCTTGAGTTGTTTAAAATTGATTTGCCGTGGGATCCATTGCTTCCACTCGATCTCCTGAGTATTGCCTAAGAGGTAGTTTTTTTATGAAAGTTAAAGTTCACTATTGCAACAGGCCCGAGTTGCTCAATGCATGGCTGGCGCTAACCAGCGTTAAATACCCTGGAAACCAATAAGTTTTGATACCTCTTGACCAAACTTCGAGCAACCGGTCCCTACAGCTTGACAATCAGACGTAGTTTGACTCTTTTCTGGTTTAGAGAATCTGAATGAAACTTAGAAGGTTACAATTGAAAAAGACCCAACGATTCGAGTGACTTCACTGATTTTCATCAGGGGTGATGATGCAAAGCTGTCGCAAGAAGCCTTCAAAATGCTCAACAAATTGCTAAAAAAGCAAAGGGCGTGACCATTAATAGTAATAAGCGTCTTTTTGTTGCAATTAGGTGTCAAGAAAAAGGCCGCCATCATCAAAGAAATGTGAGCGGCCTTTGTGTGTAATCACTGAACTATCTGATCATCAGTGTCACTTTCCAGATCTTCGAAATGCATTCATGAGTCATTGCTTCTTTTTTTAGTTGTGGAATAATTTTTGAATATTTAGTGGTACGCCAAAAACGCAGGTCATCTTACTTAAAGTCCTCTTGACTCTAGTCTCCCTTGTCTTTTCTCTACATAACCTGCATAGAATTATGACACGCGTCTGTGCGACCTTCCTTGATTGTCCTGTCACTGCCTCCCAATAACTGAATCGGCCCATTAGTTGATAGACACGAAAGTAATTATTTCGTGCTTAACCTTCATATTCGGGAGTTTTGTTTTCTTTATTTATTAGTTAGTTTTCGAACTTCCGTAAGCTTAATCAATTACAAGGAACTCATTATGACCTCCTGTCAATTACCCATTTTGTTTTTTTACTGTTCTGATCTCAAAATGCGCCGATATCATAGCTGGTGAGCAGCTCTCAAAGAAGGAAGTAGTGTGGACGCAGGAGGAGTGGAGTCTACTTGGTCATCTTTTATTTCTCGACGGAGGGAGATTTATAATCACGTTTCACTTCAAGCGGCTATAAACGTCGACTGGCTAAACTTGTTTCGTATTAGCTAATTTCTTGCCTGTTAGCTATAAGAATCAAGAAACTTCTCAAACGACTGAGAGAGATGAGTTAGAATAAGACGATTTTTACGCTTTTATGGCAAACAGCAGCTTGACGTTTCCCGTTTTACAAAAACCCTATGTTAAAATTCTCAATCTCTCGCGTTCACGGCAAACTGCAGACGTCTGAGCCAAAATGAGCGTTTTGCCAAAAGTGAAAGGAACGTATTTGATTTTGAATGGTATGCATATATATATATTTAAGCAATTCGTAAATGGTTTGAACCCAGGAGTCATATCATACTTAAGTAAAGTACGATCTTCCGGGTGAGTGTAGTCCCGAGAAGGAGGGCGGAAGACTCTGACGACGACTTCCGCTCACGTTGTCGCTTTTATGACACCTGGAAAATTCGACAGGTGGCTCCAACGGGATTTTGGATCACATCTTACCTGTTGTCTACAGATGACGACCAGCTTATCGAGAGAGAGGAATACGTTATAATAAGAGAATTTTCATGATTCTACGACAACCAACAACGTGCCTTTTACCGTTTCACGTAACCACAATGCATCATTTCTCAAATCTCTCCCGCGATAGGGAACTTAAGGACGGTGCCTACTATTGTTATTGCTCATACGTTCTGCGCATCTCGAGATTCTCGGATTTCCTATCGGCGGTGCTTACTAATACAGGGATAATATTTTTTGCGCGGTTCAAAACTATGCGGAGAAAGCAGAACTTACCAAGTGCTCTTGGCCAAATAGAAAATGAGGGGTAACCATGCATCTTTCAGAGATAGTTCAGCTTCAGTTTGGAATAGGACGCCATACATTGCTTTGTATTTTAAAGCTTTTTACAAATCTTGGAAAAATACGTGGTTACCCCCACTTTTCCTTTTGGATTTCAATAACACTTGTTCAGATCTGCGTTTCCCTCACAGTCAGTAAACGAGCAAAAATACCTTTGAAACATTTTATCCCAGTATTTTATTGCCACGTGTTTAAAAAAGTTACTTCTTACTTGAAAATTGGTTACAAACCGAAACACTTTGTTCCCTGCCCAAACCACAGAACGCAAAGGACACTGTTGAAAAGATGGTCCATCACATAGAGTCTTGCCGAGTCTTCAATAACAATATTTTGCTTTTTTATTTGCAACGAAATATCCATCTGGGCTGGTTAAATTTCTAAATATTTCCTGAAAATTTTACACTTCAGTTCTATCTTTCGTAAATTTCTTCCTTTGATGCACCGCGAATCCACCTCGGCGTAAATATGGATAAGGGACTGAACACGAATCTATAGTCCAAGAAAAGGCAAGGTTTGCCACGTGTCTTTAAAATACATTTTATTATTCAAAATTCACGGGCTGAATGCTCATTTCTTTATTTCCGTTTGACCAGCTGTTTTCTGTGGAATGATATTATAAACATCCAACTTTTTTCCTTGCTACGAACTGAAAGGGCCTATATCCTCGTCCCTTACATCGTATTTACATTTCGACCAAACTAAATCTAAAGAAACTTTTCAGTTTCGAGTGACAAATGTCTGAAAGATCATTGAGTTCCTGGTTTAGACTAGCTTTTCAATTGTTAGTCAGCGAGGAGTGGGAAAAAGTTAAAGGTACCGTGGAAGGGAACGATGCGACTTACAGGTGGCTTAAAGAACAGATTCTCACGGCAGTTTGTGGCATTGCAGAGAAATCTTTCCGCAGTTTTCTCGGATCTGCTGCTCTGAATCTACGTGACAGGCTTGTATCGTTGAAATACGTGACCCCTGATGAAGACACCTACAACAAGGCCAAGTTTTGGTTCAAGCAGCAGACGGGAAAATTTGCGTTTGAAGAGAGCGACAACTCGACTGATGACAGAATCATAGCTTGTAAGATCGCTCTGTTAGAAGTTGCATTCATTTACTTCGACGAACCAGATCTCGTGACCAGATCGTTCCGATCTCTACTGGAAAAACTTAAAGGAATCGGTGGCGTCTATTCTGCCCTCAAGGACAAGAATAACCCCACCCTCTTAGCTCAAGTGAAGATCATTGAAGATGCAGCTAAGGAGTACATACTAGGTTTGGGCCAAGAACAACATGATTGGCCGGAATTTTATGTTCCCGCAGAGGCCCTACCAAACGAGTCCTCTGAGTACCAGCCCCCTGAGATATGGTGCTTCGGAGATTATGGCACCACCAATGGACAGATCAGCTACCCAGAGAAAGTTGCTGTCGATAAAAAGGGTCAGTACCTCGTGCTAGAAGAAAACGTTATTGGCGTTGGAGATATTATCACAGTCCAAAGAATTCAGCTGTTTAACTCCAATGGAAAATTCCTGAAATGTCTACTAAAGAGAGGAGATGGGAAAGTGAATGGTATGGCCGACTTCTGCCTCACTCAAGATGGAAGTGTTCTTGTTGCGGATGAAGACGAGGAAGGGAGGAGCAGGATCCAGATCTTTGATTATGAAGCAAACAAACTTCTTCAAGTGGCGCCACTTTTGGAAAGCGAAATTCGTCCCAAATTCAATCATGTTACCACTGATACCGAAGGACGTGTAATCGCCGGAGACACTTCGGGCGTCTGCATTTACACCTTCGGAAATGACGGGAAAGTGGTCAGCAAGTTTGGAAAATTTGGCCGAAAAGAAGGCGAGTTCCAATCCGTTGATGCTGTGAGCTGTGATAAATTTGGAAAGATCTACGTGGCAGACTCAGTGATGAGACGGATTCAGGTTTTCGATGGGGATGGAAATTTCTTGTCAATGTTTGGTTCAAGAGGTACTTATTTGCGTTACTTGCTGTTTGATGCTTCTCGAGATGAAGTGTTTGGTGCCGACTATGAGAGTCACAAAGTCCGAGTGTATTCCATGGATGGCGATCTCTTGAGAGAGCATGGCAAATATGGCACCGCCCTGAACGAATGCTGGTTCCCGTATGGTCTGGCCCAGCTGCCTGATGGGAAAATCGCCATCGCTGAAAGGGAGAACCACAGGATCACAGTGTTGAAGATATAAAGTGACATGTTGAATTAAGAAAGGAATGTGAGGGATAAGTTCATTAGCAATAATATTATGCTGTTATTATATCAGTTTCAATAGACTGATACGTCAATGGAACGTTAATGGAAGACAATTGTACTTGTAATTAATGTGATACCGTGGTTAAATAAAGATATGATGAAGAAGATGATTGTAACTTTCGACATCACATCACGTTGCAAACCAACGCATTGCATTGCTGCATCACAATGATTGCTGATTGCATCGCATTGGAGCCATTTGCGCGCATTTTCATTTTAAATTATAGAGATGAGGAAGGGAACGACATTACAGATTACAATCTGATCAGGCAGTTTAAAGAAGCCGAGGAAGGGATGATTCATTTATCTGAGAAGAAGCATTAAAAAGCATCGCCGCGTTATGTCCGCCAGGTACAATTAACCTTGATTCTTGTGGGGAACATTGTTTTAATACTCCTAGCAACTTGATTTGTCACACAGCGCTGTAAAATCAGAAGTAAAGATTTTCACGTACTTAGAAGTTTTATCTTCAATATTGATTTTTCTGTGGGCTTCCACCGTTGCTCCCGCTTCGGCCGCGGTCTTAACTCTCGCAGAGAATAACTTCTTTTGTTTCGGTTTAGAACATAGGCGAATAGCTTTTATAACTTAAAGTGCCCCTGTTATAAAAAAAAAACCACTTCCTTTTTTCCTTCAGATTTTGAAAGTGTATTTGCTTAACACCTGACTAGCAAAATTTTGAGCTTTGATTTTTATCCAAAGGCCGTTTACTTTGAGTGTAAGTTTTGGATTTCACGGTCAACCATTACTCACGTTCAAAACTGACCGATTGGACCTCAGACGGTTGGATCCAGGGAAAAGTGTTGTCAGAGGCTCACTACCTTAAAATTTCAGCGTGTGAACTCAGCTTATTATATATGCAAAGCGTGAGTTTAAAACTGAGTCTGAAAACCCAAAACCCCCGTGCTGCATATTAATTCTGCGGCGTACACACGTATTGCATTTTTAAACTAGTGAGCCTTTGACGTCATTTTCTCCTCGATCCAGCTCTCTCAAGAACATAATGTTAGTAATGGCGGACCATTAAATAGGAAAATTACAGTTAAAATAAAGAGGTGTCTTTTTGAAATCAAGGCTTAAAACGTGGGTCACTTAGTGTTTTTGTTAACATAGTTTTGAAATCCAAAGAAAAATATGACTTGATTTTTTGGTCACAGGGGCACTTTAAGACGTTTAAGGTGTAATGATGCGCCCGAAGACAGATGGGAAGCTAGTTGCTAGGCGACGGGTGAGAGGACAATGGAAAAGTCAGAGTACTGTGCAGGACTCGAACCCACAACCTCTGCAACACCGATTGAGTTTTGTTCCCATTGAGCTACTAAGGAGTTTAAGTAACGACGATTCTTCGGCCACGACATCGTCAAAAAGCAATAATACTATTGGTTAAAAGAACCAAACTGATCGTGCTGCACGTGCGGCACTTTTTTTGTGAACATTTCTTTCCCGTACTCGTCAATGAAACTGCTACGTAAAATAACCAAATTTTATTAAGGTTTCGACGACAACGTGGACAAATAACAGCGAGTCTTTCAGTCTCACTCTTTACTTCAAATCCGTCCTTACCACTCCAGTTATAGGACACTTCACCGTTATTGTATAATGTAAACAAGATGGAATAATCATGAAATACTTAGAATAGCTCAAACTTATATTTTGGAGTGACGTTCTCGTCGCCGTAACCGTCGTAGTTTCTTAAACTTCCTATATTAGTGCTCCTAAGAAGCTAAGTCATTATTCTAGGTCCTGAAAGGACAATGTATCCCGCTGGTCTGCAAGTTCAAGTTCAAGTTCAAGTTCAAGTTTAGTTTCAAAAATTACAGTTAAATTTTACAATGAACACTAGACGCGTATAGCGATGCTAATGGAGGCGTGCTCTGTAATGGCGTACATGGCACTAAACTTACTAGAGACGATATTGCGATAAAATAAAATAAAACCTAACAATACACATTGGGATTACACAATAGACAGACTGAAGAAACGTTACATAATTTTTGCAATATTATTAAAATAAGTGAATGAATAAAGGAATGAAACAGAATTATAGGGTACGATAATCATGATTATTCAGTTTTGTTATCAACGAGTAGGCATCAACATAAGCATCCTCAACTCCGAGCACTGTAAGCAGAAATTTCCTTATTCGTTTTTTGAAGGATGAAGAGAGTTCCATAATCTCGTTCCAAAGTTCCCCAATGCCTAGCAACTACAATAGTTTTCTAGTGTTTATACCTTTGGGTTGCCTGTGCACAAGTACTTACAGTATCGAGCAACTGGTACCCAGATTCCTTTCAGACAAATGGGTATTTTAGTTTCGCTGTTTTTTTGTCTGATTTACTCATGTGTGAAATTAGGGAGCTTAAGCTCAGAACATTCTTGAGCCTCAGACAGTCAGACGGAAGCAGGAAATGAACATTTTACATGCCAGGACAGTATTTTCTCTCAGATTTTTAAATCTGGTTGTGAGTGGCAAGACAAGTTACAAACTTCCTCTTGAGCGGTATGAAAAAACAAACAAACCGCTAACTCCATGGTAAGATATCGTAGTTGTAAATTTTGGGTTATAAACTGCTGTAAGTTTTAATCAATCCGGAATTCTATAGTCCAAGCCTTGGCGCAAGCATGAGGTGCATTTTCGATTTCTTTCTGAACTCATTCCGCCATCACAGAGGGATTGCTACCCAAATTTGAGGAAAGATATCACGAATCTATCCATGAATTTTAAACACTTAATTAGTTCCTTGAACTGAGCTATTTATTTAAATCCGATTGGTTGACGAAACGAAGGAAATGGCTGCAAAAGGAATTCTTACAAGCAATATTAAATCTATTGCAGCGTTTTCGCTACTGGCTGCAAAAGTTTCAAAGTGTTTTTGATTGTTTCCATAAATAATAGAATGAAATGCGCTATCCTTACTGTTTGTTGTGCGCCGGGCAAAAAAAACCATTCTTTTAATGTCGTTGCCCATGTATGCAATAATAACCTCTTACTAACCGAACGCGAGGGCCGCATTTCCGGTTGCCGTCCGCGTCTCAAAAAAGCGCGTGCTTCCAAGAACGGTGCCTACTTTTGTCATTGCGCATACGTTCTGCGCATCTCGAGATACTCGGATTTCCTATCGGCGGTGCTTATTAATACAAAACTATGCGGAGGAAGTAGAAGTTAGCAAGTGCTCTTGGTATCCAAATAGACAATTGGGGGTAACCACGCATTTTTCAGAGGTAATTAAGCTAGAATTTAGAAAAGAACGCTATACATTGCTTTGTATTTTAAAGCTTTTTACAATATTGTTGATTAATTATCTTCGAAAAATGCGTGGTTACCCCCCAATTTCTTTTTGGATTTCAATAACACTTGTTAAGATCTGCTTTTCCCGCATATTCAGTTAACCCGCTCAAAAGTACCTTTGAATTAGTAGGCACCTTCCTTAAGCTCCCTATTAGGGAGTTTAAACACGCGACGTTTTTGAGCCTTGGACGGTAACCAGATATGAACATTTCGCATGCCAGGACAGTAGTGTCTCCCGCATTTTTAACCCAATCATCTCTAATGGAGAAATGATACTTTGTCATATTAAGGTGGTAATGACAAAACAAGGGAAAACAGCTCACTTCCGGTTACCGTCCGCGTCTCAAAAACGCGCGTGCTTAAGCTTCCTATTGGCGCGAGGTCGCTGCAGTACGGATAAAGCGCGGTGAGATCTGCACAAAAACGACGGAGGGACAACTTTCCCGGGAGAGAAAAAAATACGGAAACGGGCCGTTTCCATAGTAATAGTACGAAGTGTAAAATCCCGACCCAACACCAGCCAATAAGAGTGCTCCATTTAACCTGAGAATTGCTAGCCATATAATAAAATTACATATTCCAGAGTAACCACCCTCTTCCACTCAAATCTAGGTATATTTTACAGCAAGTAGTCCAAGAATCCATTGGTCTGTGGTTCGTACACAAATGCCGCAGAAGGAAGCACCGCATCCGCCTTCCATAACTGTTCTTTGCTGGAGATGCTACTGATCCGGATTGGTAGGGGTTTGCACAGGGTGCCCTGTTCACTGGCGAAAAGACAGCGCGCGAAATGGTGAGGTGCATGAACGGAAGTTGCCCGGTATTTTGGCTAAAAGAATACTTTTTTCAGGAAATATACATCAATCCTAGCTGATAAAAAGAAACTTTCTTGAGATGGCTGTGTATGAGGAGTTCTAAATAATGGAATTATCTCATTTTGAAAGTGTTCTTAAGTTTCTTTATGGTTACCAAATGGCTCAGAATGCTACATCCGGGAAAAACATTTTTTTAGACTTAAATTTGCCCTTCAGTAATTTAAAGAAATAAGGCTGGTCTTTGCTGTTTTCTGCAGAAGGGAATTAGACTGCAAAGCGGTCGGTTTTCGAATTCTCTCGCGCTTTGCGCCCGTAGCGTCTGTCCCCAGTCCCACCCTTCGTTTTCACCCTCGTTCCAGACGTTTCGCTTGAAAAGACGCATTCGTCCAACGCATCGTACGGCTGTTTTGCAGTTTATTTATTTATTTATAGGCTTCGCCCTTTGGCCGGGTAAATCTTACAGAGCGACAGCTCCGATAAAAAATCCCAGCAGTCTAGAAAGGAATAGGAAACTGATAATCTGGAGAAAGAGAAAATGAAAAATAAAAAATTCCAGTGGGTATCCATGGTCTGTTAATGCACAGACCCTAGTCATATTATCCTACCAAACCTCGTTTTAAATCAGAAGATTTTGTGTTTGTTTTGCGCTAACGAGGCTAACTGGAATAACTACAATAAGGACTGATTGATTTCATGCAACGTTTTCCGAATTCCTAAAGTAACTAGCAATCGTACAGTTACGGCACACTGATTTTAGAGAAAGAAATTGTGTTTATGTCGGCATTTGACATACGTCAGAACTTGACGATCTTGACGCAATCTTAAGGTCTTTTTCTGACTAATTTCGTATTATAAAAAGTGGCTCTGTTTACAAATTGAAGACAATTAACAAAAATAAAAGTTTGACCTTCTTGATCCTACTCTCGAACTGAACTGTCATAGGTTCTCTATTTTCCTGCCATGTTTCTCTCTTTGGATGAAGACAAAGCATAAATTTTTCATATGTCCATTTATTGTTTGAAAGCGTCTTATTTTCAGCGAGTAAGCACAGACAGATGTCTCCATGGCAAACGTTACTTGGAGGCAAATGAGATGTCTTGGATGATTGGCCAATCTGTAAATAACAATACCCTCTGTTTGCAGTTCACATCCGACTGGTTGAAAAGTGGTCGCGCACACTTCACTTACATGAAGAAATCATCACAGCGTTGTAATGAATTTCGACAAATTTGTTTTCAACAACACTCGTGATCGTCCAAGTGTAGCGGCTTAATATCCGGTCTGAAATATAACGTGGAAAAGAAATACAGTCTTGAGGATGGCGCTGAGAAACAATTGAGTACACCCACGAGAACTGGAAAACGTTTTAATCAGTAAGGTGTTTGCTTGTCTGTTTGTTTGTTTGTCTGTATTGCTATTGCGTGCAAGAGATTTTTTTTGTGACACCGCATTAACGAAAGAAGTTCTTAACATGCGCTTGACTACTTGATTAAAGGCAAGTTCAACTCAGTGTAACTGCATGTGTCTTAGTGGATACATGTGGCTCCAATGATTCTCATTTTTGTCACGAGAAGGACTCAGCTCTAATCGATTTGGATCAAGACTTACTGACCCAACCGTAATATATAAGAATCGTTTAACGTATCTTGTTAAGCTGGACTCCACACCGACTAAAAAAGGCATGCATGATTGTTACCACGTAGTCTAAAGGGTCCCTTTACAATGCACAGACGGCCCTAAATATTTGGAAGAAGCATAGCCCTGTTAGATCCAGCTTGTAGACCACTCTTGCAAACTGATGACTTAGATCGAGTAAAAGAGTCACAGGGTAGCAAGTTTCCTTCGTTTTTTTAAAAAATATTTATGAGTTTGATAACTCGGCCTTGTGGATTTATGCGGATAATCGCGAATGTAAGGTCGTTGTCAAGTATAACCGACATTTGGCGGCGTGGTCTCGAGTACAACATTGTCCGCCGCTTCAAACTTAACGTCGATCTTTTTATTTTCTTATATTATCTGTCTCATTTAATTATCTTTAATTTGGGTAGCCCATGGAACAAATGTGATTTTAAATACCCAATTATGTGAAAGTCTAAAAGAGGAAATTTATTCAGTAACTTGATTTCAGAGGACAGATTCCTTATTTTGATAGATCTTGCGTGAATATAAATGCAGATAAATGTCATGCATCGAGGAGTGTATTGTGGAGAACAAAAGGAAGAACACGTAACGAGCGTAAAACTGATATCGATAGCATTTTAGTATAGAGCAGACTGGGGACAAGTGTGATACAGCATGCAGTTGCTCTGAAGTGTCTGCCCATTTATGTTAGTGAGACGAAACAGAACTTCTACCAAATTCATGCAGATCGAATTATTGCTGTTTTAAAAAACTCTCAGTTATGAATAAATTTTCAATTTAATTTTTTTTCTAACTTTCTTTAATTTTCATTTTCTACAGAATGATAATGGAAACGTTCGCCGACAACGTTGAAAATACGAGAGGACGCGGAACAAGTCTGAGTTCTGTTGCGAGAATGAGCACCTCTGATAGCGAATTTTCTTTTCCTTTCGAAGCACATTTTGCCAATTTAGTCCATGGTTATCGCACAAGGGAAAACAGAGTATTTTCGACAAGTGCTCGCCCTGAAAGAGGTTTTGAGAGTCTGGACCATGATATTGAAGAAATAGAAAAGGAATTGAAGCAAATCAAGAACAACAAACTCCAGAAATGTAAACCAGACGAACGAGACTTAATTAAGTCACTAACAACCCTGCACGTAGCAGCAGCGTTAGGGGACGAGTTTGCTGTAAGGCGACTTGTCAACGAAAGTGACTATGACGTCAACGCTTTTTCAGCTGGTCAGCGCACACCCTTAATGATGGCATGCTCGTCTAATCAAAACGGCGCCATTCGTTTGCTAGTTTGTCTTGGTGCAGATGTGAATGCCTGCAGTGAACAGGGGTTGACACCGTTGGTTTTAGCTGCAATAAATGACAATAAGGATGCGATTAATTTTTTGGTCAAACGAGGGGCTAAGGTTGAGATGAGAAGTTTAATGGGGCAGACAGCTCTCCATTTTGCTGCATCTCATGGCTGTGCTGTCTCCGTTAAAGTGCTCATTCAACAAGGAACTGACCCAGACATAAGGACAAAGGATGGGTGTTCGCCTTTGCATTTAGCAGTTCTCAATGGACATTCGAACTCAATTGAAACATTGGTGGAGAGTGGTTGTGATTTGGAAGCAAAGGACCAATATAGTTATAGCTCTATACATTATGCAGTGTTCTCCAAAAAGTCTCATATCGTAAGGATGCTTCTAGAGAACGACGCGGACGTCAATGCAAAAGACGAGCGAGAAATGACTCCATTGCATTTGGCTGCTCTGACGAATTGCGTTGACGCAGGATATGAGCTTATTAAGCAGGGTGCTAAAGTGAATACCCAAGCTAAAGATGCTATTACGCCTCTCATGATCGCTGCTTATCACAATAACAGAGATGCTGTGGATTTGCTGACGAGCTGTGGTGCTAAGATCAATGCGAGGCACAAAACTGGGAAGACGGCTCTCCATTTTGCTTCCCTAAAGGGAAATCTTGTGTGCACCAATTTTCTTGTGGAGAAAGGAGCCGATGTCAATGCCACTGACCACAACGGCAACACAGCAATGCATCGTTGTTGTCAGTATGGACAACATGGCACTTTAAAGGTGCTGCTCCGTGGAAAGGGTAAGGTGAAGTGCGAGAATAGTAAAGGATTGACACCACTTATGATCGCCTCTTGTTATGGTTATGAGAAGTGTTGCAAGTATCTCATAAAATTCGGTGCAAATCTTAATGCGCGCCATAGGACTAACGGTAACACTAGTCTTTCCCTCTCATCTGAAAAAGGACACCTGAAAGTAGTCCAGCTACTAATTGAAAGTGGCAGTAACGTGTCCATCAAAGACAAGTGGGGCCTGACGGCTCTGCACCGAGCTTCAAAGAATGGACACACGGAAACTGTCCAATGTTTATTATCCAATGATAGCGACCCCAATTGGAAGGACCATTGGGAATACACACCTTTACACAGGGCAGCGGAAAATGGCCATGTCGAAACAGTGTCTTATCTTATCGATCGTGGCTCAAACGTTGCAGCGAAAGACAAATGGATGTTCACACCGCTTCATCGGTGCGTGAGCAACGGCCACACCAGGACAACTCGAGTTTTGCTACTAAATGACAGTGACGTACGCGCTAAAGATCTTTGGGGATACACTGCACTGCACAGAGCTGCAGAGAAGGGACATACCGATGCGGCCAAACTTCTGATTAGGAGTGGGAGCAGTGTACATGCAATTGATCACCAAGGCTTCCTTCCTTTGCACCGGGCGTCACAAAATGGACATGTTGAGACAGCAAGGCTTTTGCTTCTTGAAGGAAGTGAAATTAACGCTAAGACGCATGTACTTTCATCCTCGGGTTTTAGGACTTCTTCTGCTCCACCGGGATTTGGTCGTGAAGATCCTTCGAAAGAAGGATTCAGCTTTAACGGGCACACCCCACTAAATTTGGCATCGGAAAATGGACACAAAGAAATGGTGGAACTCCTTTTAAAAGAAGGCGCCGACCTTCATGCTCTTGATCACTGGGACTATTCTGCATTGCATAGAGCATCTGAGAATGGGCATACATCCGTTGTAAATGTTTTGCTTCATCAAGGCAGTGATATTCATCGCCATGACAAATGGGGAAACACTTGTTTGCACAGGTCATCTCAAAATGGACACACAAGCACAGTAGAAGTTCTGTTACGAAATGGTGCGAATTCTCATGCAGTGAACCAATCAAGATTAACCCCTCTACATTGCGCTGCCAAATATGGTCATCAAAAGACAGTTCAAGTCTTAGTTGTGAACGGCGGAAGCAATGTTCATGCCAAAGACAATTGGGGATATACCCCTCTACACCGCGCTGCTCAAAATGGCCATACTCAAGTCGTGCAGAACCTCATTCGACAAGGATGCAAAGTGAAAGAGTTGACAAATGAGAAATCAAGTCCACTAACCCTCGCTGCTTACGGCGGGTTTCATGAAACCTGTCGCGTTTTAATCGAAAACGGTTGTACAGTAAATGATTCTATGGTCAAAGGGCACACGGCGTTGCATCTTGCGGCACAAAATGGACACACGGACACCTGCGTGCTGATAGCAACACATGGTGGCGACGTCCATGCAAAAGACTACTTAGGGTTAACACCATTGCACCGGGCAGCACACAACAACCACAAAGAGACAATACAGGCTTTATTAACACACGGAAGTGACGTCACTGCAGAGGATAGGTTTGAATTTACGGCTTTGCATCGTGCTGCCCAAAGAGGTCACAGAGAGTCGATGGAAATTCTTAGGGAACACACAATTGTTCACATGAGAAGACATACCACAGCAGGTCTATCTTTGGATGAATATGTTCACCTTGGGCAAGCAGATTCCACGGTTTCCGAAGAAACAGAGGATGAAAATATGGAAACCAGTCGACGCATCAGGCGACAAAGATTTCAAACGAGGTAGCGAAATTCAACATGCCATTTGCATGACGTTGTTTCACAACCAAAACCCGTCTCCCAGGGTTCTCCAGGGTTTTACTATAAGGGAGGAAAAAATGCAGATGGCTTGGGTCCGAGGTTGGAATGCGTTGTCAAAGTGCTTTCATGGTCAGATTTATCTACTCTCCTGGGGATAAATGAAAAGAAAAGTGGTAACGTTTGCCTTACAATAGAAGCCACCTAAATTATTCAAATGGATAAATGATTTTTTCGAACATATGAAGTCCTATATATTTAAATGCGGAATAGAGTGAAAAAAAGCCAGCAATTGTGCAATTTGCTTTACTTTTGCATTGTCACCCTTATTGATTGGCTTTAAAAATATCGTGCCTCTTTTTATCCAATCAGAGGCTCTTGTTTTCCCGCGCTTTGCCCCGGTTACATGAAATCCCTCTGCGTTCTGATTGACCTTCTGATTGGTTATGTTTTCCCGCAAAGAACGGGCCATAAATCAACGGGAAAAAAAAGATGATCCATAATTTTACAGTACAGACCGAGAAAAAGAGGTTAGTAAGATATTTATTATATTTCTAAGGTAATCAGGCACACGGGAAAGGAAGCTAGTTGAGGTCAAGCGGAAGGTTCAACCGCCAGAAAGATTGCTGCGTCAAAATCCGAAGAACTATATCTAATTAATCTTCTTGGCTTTTGGAATAGTTTCTAGCATGATTCCGACAGATTTACAGAAAAAACTTGCTAGAGAATGTTTTCCCAAATAATACTTCAAATGTATACGGCCTACTAATTTAGCCAATTACAGCGCGCGTACTATCAGAGAGATACAATGAAAATCAATATAACTGAAATCTTAATTTATCAAAAAATTAAGCAGCTATAAATTAAATATTAAAGAAAAAAAGTAATATTGACAATATTATATGACAGCTTTATCCAAAATGATAAAACACACACCATGACAATGTAAAAAGCATGCTAATTTAAAGAAGTAGCGCTGCGAAACTGACTAAATCATACTTTGCTTGAAGTTTGAAATAAAATTGTTAAGTTGTTGTTGTTGTTTAGTGTAATCTTTATCGGACAAATAGCTGCCATTTGTCGCCTTCAGACAAAGGAAGATCACCTAAATCATCACAAGCCAAGACTGACGGATTCAAATTAACATAATATTTCCCTTCCCAGATAATAGGATCGTTATAAACCCGATAGGAATTACGATTTCTATAATATCCCCACTTGTCGCATTCAATGCTTGATCCATCGTTACCCCACATCTTACAATTGGAAGCCAGTATCGAATTATCGTCAGGAAGAGTTTCAAAGGACCCACAAGCTTGTGGCTGTGTACCAGAATCTTCTATCAGATATTTAACAACGGTTTGTCCAGCGATGTTGGATTTCGTCATGATGTGAAAGATCCTTCCAGTGGAGTTCTTAAAACAAAAGTATCGCAGCTGTGTGAACTTGATAAGTCTCTTTAATTGGCGTAACGCGGAAACATCGACTCGTACAATTCCACTCGTGTAGCTCTGAATCATCTTGAAGTCTTTCGTTTGACTCATCGATGTGGGAAACATGGAATTTCTCACCACACTTTGTGCGATTAAGGTCCATCCTCCTAAAGTGAAAATCATTACACAACTATAAAATTTTTCTTTGCTTGTTCTAAAACTCTTGGAGTCTGGAGGAACTGGTGCATTGTGTGATTACTTGGGTAGACGTATTTACCGACCACAGATGCAAGGCTATTGAGAAACAATGCTGTGCGCGTATTTTTCAAAAGGCCTATTCTTAAAAGACGCGTGGTGACGTTAATGTCATTCATCAAAAACATAAAACAAATAGCGGCTATAAACATAATGATAAAGCGCATTTTACTTTTGACTCGACGTTTCGTATGCTACAACATACATCTTTAGAAGTGACGGTTGAACAAATTCAAATATGATATATGTTAAATTAAGAAGACTGGTAACTAGAGAGAATAAGATAAAAATAGTAAGATAAATAGATTCAGTGAACTCTTGTTACCAGTCTTCTTAATTTTATATATGTCATAACCGTCACTTTTGAAGATGTATGTTGTAGCATACGAAACGTCAAGTCAAAAGTAAAATGCGCTTTATCAGTATGTTTGCAGCTGCTGTTTGTTTTTTGTTTTTGATTAAGTTGAAATGGCCAAAGAGCAAGAATATTTAATGCTATTCTCTCTCATTGTGCGTGTGCTAAATATATTGTCCTTTCAACATTTATTCTAAATATATAATGTACTAAGGAGCATTTGCAATGTAACAAAAGCGTCTTTATTTTGACATCACGACTGCTGTGCCTCACGTTTCGTTGAGTGGACGTCACAAAGTGAGCCCTTACCCCTGGGGGTGACTTCGCATATAAAGGGGTGGGGTTTTGAATGAAACCCCTAAAGTAGACCGATCTGGGCGGAGCCCAGGCTTTTTTGACCCCGAAAAGCGACCATATTTACAACGTATTAAATATATGTTTTTTATATTTTTTCGCTCGTAACCCTAAAGGAGACCTTCACGCCTACATATGATAGCGTTTTTCCCAGAACACCCTAAATGAGACGAAAATCCAAAATTTACACCCCTAAGCGAGACGACGAGCATCCCTACCCTTTTCATATGGGAGTTCCCCCCTACAGGGGTCCTTAACCCAAGCCCCTACAAGGACCCTTAAGATTAATAATAATCACTTTGTTTACCCTCGGATTTCAGAGTAGCTAGTAGCTAATATCTCTGAGCATTGAACAGATACAATTGTTAAGAATCTGACGGGAGGCAAACCAGTTGGCTATTTTACAAATGCGCCAGGAAATTGAACCAGGGACTACCTGAAACAAACTTAGTGAGTGGTCAGAACGCGGTCTTGAACCCGGGATCTCCGAATCTCAAGGTATAGGCCCTAACCACTTGGCCACACAGCCACCTTAAAGTCGGCGTTTTGAAACTTTGTGTATTCTATATGGAGAGTTTTTGTCTGAAATGACAAGCGCATGATGTTTGTTCTGAACGTGTGATTGGTATATTTCTTTCCCGACCACATTCCAAGTTTATTAGGGAGTTTAAGATCTATGACGCGACGGCAACGAAAACGTCATAGATTTTGCATATTTAATGAGCAAAAACGATAGCTTTGCACGCTGTGCACGTGCATTTTTCATTTTTGTGCATTTCTTTCACGTTTTCGGCAAATTTGCGACGTGAAATGACCAATTCTCAAGTTTTACGGAGAACATGAACAAAAGGCAGCGAATTTGAATTTTCTGTCGTAGATTCAATACCGCACCTCCTAATTCAGTTCCTGGGGAGTTACACTAGTTTTTAGAAGTTAGACAAGCCGACATAACGACGAAAAAGATTAATAAACCTGAACTTGCAATTTTAAATGACGTTTTCGTTACCGTCGCGTCGCAGATCTTAAAGTCCCTATTTAAACAGTGAGCACACAACTGCTAAATTTGGCTTTCTTTTGCATTTTGACCACCACTCCTCTCATTTCAGCAGGTGATTTGCTCAGAAAAGCATAAACTTTCGTTGAAGTCACAGTTTTAAATGATCACGCCCTTAGTTTTGAAATCACAACAAGGTAATTATACCTCCATCCGTTTTCATATCGCAAAACACAGTAAAGGGGTCGTTAGATATGTCAGGATCTATCCAGTATTCACCACTGGCTGCATCCTCGTGGGAGTCTTTTATATCTTTGCATGACAAACCAGGAAGCTTTCTTACAACGCCCAGAGGAGCTGAAAAGAAACAAATGAAGATAAGGTTGAGAATAAATGCGATATTGGTTATCATATCGGTAACAATATCGATGTCCGTATTGATATCAATAATACGTAAATATCATTGTCGATACCAACACGCTTATCAATCCCAATCCCAATACCGATAGCAATACCACTCGCAGTTTAATGCCAATACCAATACCATAACAATAGCAATAAAATTAAAAATGCAAACACTAATATCGATACCAACCAATACCAATACCGATACCAGTAGCAATAGCAATAACCATAATAATGCAAATACCAATACCAGGGCCGTAGCCAGTATGAGGCAAACCGAAGCACTTGCCTTAGTCATTTTTTCGTAATTCTTTAAAATAAAAGGTGATTCCACTGTTGTCTTTAAAATGTACTCATCATAAACACCTAGAATCCCTACGTAGAGAATTCAACCATGGACATTGCCTCAGTCATAATTTTTTTCTGGCTACGGCCCTGAATACCAATACCAATACCGCTACCAATACAGATTAGTAGCAAGGCCAATGAAGATACCAATCATAATTCTACTGTTGATTGACAACTTAATAACCTGGGTGACAAATTACTCCTTAATTTTGGAGCGAAATTCAGCGTTAATTTATAATTTCACTTGTGAAATTACAATGTTGCATGGTAACATTTCTTTCAGTGTCAAAATGGCGTCTACTGAACGTAATTTGTCACCCATGATAACTCGTGAAATTAGGCTCGGGAAATTATTTGATTTTGGACAAAACGCAAGTGAAATTATTCACGGCCCTAATTTCACTGGTCACCATTTGATTTCCCATACTTATCAGCTGCACATCATAAGGCCGGATTATTACACCAGTGCTGCCTTTGAGCTCTCACCTCTGAATGGATTCTCTAAGTAGACATATCCCGCACTGGAGACGAACTCTTGCAGTTTTCCTTTTTTGGTTCGATTGTTCATATCACACTGGAATGTTTCCAACATGTAATTTATACTGTGGCACTCTGGTGAAATTCTCAGCTTGCACGTTTGAAAACAGCTCAAAATGTTAGGTTTTGACTGCGTGCTGATGACATGCCCGTTCAATCTGTAACCCTCAATTGAATCTGTTTTTTTGCATCCTTGAAAGTCACAGCTGACACACTTGT
Source organism: Montipora foliosa (assembly GCF_036669935.1). Classification (NCBI taxonomy): domain Eukaryota; kingdom Metazoa; phylum Cnidaria; class Anthozoa; order Scleractinia; family Acroporidae; genus Montipora; species Montipora foliosa. The sequence continues at coordinate 22,821,335 of NC_090875.1, forward strand.
AAGAAATTAGGATAAGAGGAAGGAAACCAATCGTTCGTGACTGAGAGGGTATCCTTTTTATTGGACCCTGATTGTTTTGAAAAAAGACAAAAAGACGACTTGATTGTAAAAAGTGGTATCCGTAAGCCCTTCGCGAATTTCCTCAGTTTTAGGGGAAGGTACGATCCCCTTGCAAATAAAACAAAATAAATTTTAAAGCGAGAATAAAAATTTTTCGGAAACCTCTGAAACAGACCTCAAAGTAATTAAAGATTTCTGGAGACAATATGGTAAAAATTGAGACCAAAGTATAACAGTTAAGCGTGAAATCATTTGTATACCACCTGTGCCATTTCATCTGGCTACTTTAAAGAGACAGTTCCATCTGGATTTGCGATTTGTCACTCTTCAAGTTGAAAATCGTCTTCGCGTCTATGTCTTAGCTCGACTTAAAAACAAGGTAATATCCGGAAGATGCAAATTTGTCGCAATTTTCTTTATTAGTTTATTTTTCTTGTTTAAAAGTTGTCAGATTGCTTTCGCCGTATAGGCAATTAGTTGATCGATTTTTTGTACTCAGCAAATATTGTTTAGCATCTCAGAGAGATAACTTCACTCGTGAACCGCCATGTTTACAACAGAGCATTTTAGGCGTCCCAGTCTGCATGAAACCATCTCTCACCTTTGTCTCGAGAAGACCAGACACGCGCGCTTCTTACCTTACGAAATTTATGCCTGTAGAATCTGTTCAACTGAAATTTCAGTTCCTTGTAAAAACCAGCAACTTTTTTTGGTGAGCTAGGTATCGGAGAGCCAGAACATTTACGCATGCGCGTACGGAATGTTTGACTGAAGAGAGAAAAACGCAGTACCTCCAGACACCGGCGCTGGAGCGTCGTACCAAACGAATCATCCCGGGATTTCGGCCCGTGCGATCGCTTTTGGACGCAGTTGGCTCTTCGCTGCTTTTTGCTACCGACCTTGCCTCCCGGTACGGCATTGAGGGAGAGATATGTCGGCCCCTAAACCAAATGTGACAAATCCCACGCCTACTCACAGCTCCAAACCGCCCTTGCCAATATAGCGTAGGAATTCGATAGCTTATATATTCAAGTGAAAAGTTATTTTCTCTTTCATATGGTAAGCACTGAAGTCGCAAATTACAAAGTGCACGCATGCGCCCTGCTAAAGGTAACATAGATATGTGCATAAACTTCATTTCATCTCGAATTTCAGAATAACTACAAGAACTAATGTCTTCGAGACATTACTTTTACAGCTAAAATACATAGCATGTATAGATACATAACTAAATTCATAATATTTAAAGATATATTAATTAAAGAGAAAAGCCGCTGTACAAAATGCTGTCTTGCATTCTCTAGTTTAAAACCAGTAAACTCAGTGGTACGGATAAAATCAGGTAGCGCATTTCGCAACTTAGCTGATACGTAAGAAAAAGAACTAAGACAATAACTGGTTGTTTTAGGTTTATTGAGGGACAGAATGTAATTTTCGCGAAGATCATCATGCATTAGAAGATTTTGAATGCGTTTATTGCACTTGACTTAAGTGGCAAGAGGACAGGTAATTTGCAAATATAAATCTCAGTATTCTCTTATTTACATTATACCCTTTACTTGACAAGAAATTACGAAAGCCGGTTATTTGCTACGAGGATAATAGCGAAAAAAAGCATTGCTTTGTTGCGAATTTTCTAGAGTAAAAACGTGTTCAGAAATCAAAAGTCTACGTTAACAGCACACACCAGGGTTACTCCTTAGTATCTGGCTAGAGATCTTCTCGCTGCTTTTTCCTCCGGCCGCTCTTTAGCCATTTGATGAGGGCCAGTCTCGTGTTTCTCAAGTTGCCTCCTTCATGGCCAAAAAGAATTCTGGGTAATTCTGCCATTCCATGACAAGGGAAATCCCCCGATTCTCATTTCATTAATTTTTTATAAGTGTCGGGTCATTCAGTCCTATCAGCAAAATACAGCACGGATTGAAGTTTTTTTGTTGTTGTTATGGTTTTATAAGACGAGGCACCCTGTTTTTCCATTTAATTTTATGACCCTCGGGCTGTCAAACTCGGTTATTAGAAGTATATGATGTTTGTGGCAATAGCAAATAAAACATTCATCGTCACGCAAACGGAAGATAGGTAATAATTTGAGCTCTGATTTGATGTTACTTTATCATCGGATGATCAAAAGAGTTAAGAATTAGCGGAGATTAGAATTGACGCAAACAGCCAATTATACCTGGAAATGACGAATGATGCATTATTTGCTTCAATATTGCTCAAATACTTGGTGGAGGACTGAACTCCGAAATCTTGATTTGAATATATTGCACTCGAAATTATACCTAAAATTTAAAGAAAATCAAAACTATTTTGAGACAAGTCGATTCTATCATTTCTTTAGTAGGTTTCAATTGAATTGCCCTTACAGTGCGAGGCGCCTTACCGTAGCCACCTAACAAAGTTTTTTACAAATTATCCGCCAATCAGGCTGTGCGAATTTGATGGTCAGTCACGCCTCCGTTCGCACGGTTGTAAGTCGAACACCGTTGCATGGGTTGTTGAGTTGACGTATTAATTTTACACGTAGAGTTGTCAAATGTGAAAGTTTGTTGGGTGGCCACAGTAAGGCGCGTTGCACTGCAAATATCAAATACTTAACCCGATATCAGCAGACATTGAAAAACAAATGAACGAATAAGATATCGAGACAAAAGGCGGTAGAAGACGACTTTAAGCGTGGGAAAATTAATGCAACCAATGAAAATCGAGTACTTCGGCCAATCACAGCAGATGCCGAGATTTAATTAATCAATCAAGGTTTGTGGAAGTCATGTACGCGAGTAAACAGGAAAATGGTGTGAGCTTTAATCGTGTCATCAAACAGCTTCATTTGTTCCGATTCTGTATTTCCTTGAGAGGAAACACTGTTATTTTCAAGGAGTAGATTTAATTCCAAAAAGGGAGTTAAAAAAAAGGTACAAAACCACTCCATTTTTGGAGTAAAATTCACTCCGGTAATGCTTACTCCGTTTTTGGAGTAAAATGTACTCCTATATCTTTTACTCTTTTGTTGGGGTAAAAATTTACTCCAGTATTGTTTACCCCTCCTGTGGTGTAAAATTCACTCCAATACAAGAGTAAATTTTATCCTTCTATTGGAGTGAATTGAACTCTTTAAATGGAGTTCAATTTACCCTTGACAGAGTTAAATTAACTCCAAAACTGGGGTGAGACAAAAAGGTACAAAACCACTCCTTTTCAAGAGTACAATTTACCCTCTTAAACTTTACTCCCCTTGTCAGAGTAACATTTACTCTTTCTACAGAACACATTCACCCTCACTAGATCTACTGTACCTTCATTTATAGTCAGATTTCTCATAAAACCATGAAAAGTTCATTTTTTTAAAATATTATGTAAAGAAAAGACCAGGTTTACAATGAAGCATCTAATACTGGTAATTTTAATCATAAGATTGCAAAGAATGCAGATGGATATGCATGATAAATACAATCTGTATACACATACAAATACATCACAAAAATCAAAGCTATCTTTATTCTAATTATTCGGGCAATAATAAAATGGCAATCACCTGAATGTGTTCTTGCCTTAAACAAAGATAAATTGAGTGGTTTGTGTTTTGATTACAGATTATAACAATGAATGGCTGCAAAATAACTTCAATTACAAAAACTAAAGCATACAACATACTTGGATAAATGTGACTCAGTATAACAAAATGGGTGTACATGTAATACAAGTCAGTTCTTACAGAAAGAAGTCAAACGTAAAAAAAATGGAACATGCCTTAGGATAACTGATGCAAAAATGTTGCCATCGTTGACCTTTACCAATGTGTTCTTTTTTTCTCCAACAGAATTGTTTTCAAAAAGAAAAAAAAACACAGAACTTAGGCTGATAATTTACATCAAGAAAAAACTAAAAACTTTTTGTTTCCAAAAAGAAGAAAAAAACCCCTGAGATTAAGCTGATAATTAAGTATGCTCCCAGCAAAACAATTACAGCGAATGCAAGTTTTAACAAAACCTTGCTTTCTGCCACAAGGTAAATGTCTCTAGTTCAATTAGTGTGCCAGAAGCAACAATCCTTGCAAATGTTGTTTTTAGAACCTCTCCATTGATTGACTCATCATCCTTAAAAGTAATTAAAGAGAATAATGATTAGTATCACCCTTCCAAAATTAAGATCATTCGACAATATTCTAACAAAATAGGAAGAGAGCACAAATCTAATACATCCCTAATCCTGAGAAACAAAAGACACCAGCCACCAATTTTGGTGTACCAAATAAATGGAACCACATGTAATACCGGTACTTGCATGAGATTATATCTGTAACATTGTTCTTGATTCATTGAGTAACTCAGTTAACTATCAAATTAATTTTGTCATAATGATAAAAGTACACATATAGTGGTGGAACTCGAGTTTGACTAATGGTCGTGGGTCGTGGGTCGTGGGTGTGGGTAATAGTTAAAAGTTAATGGTTAATAGTTAATATTTAATTAATTATTGTTATTATAGTGATCCGTGAGAGGCCCTTTTTTAGAGTGAATCGTGACATGGCTAGTTTTTTTCTCGGGAAATGTGATTTGGTTACATAGCCGTGAACGGTGAATCGCCTTTTTTTTTTCATGGAAATTGCGAAATGACTGTTTATTTATTTATTTATTTATTTCACGAAACGTGTTTTGAACCGTTATTGTCGCATTTCCTTACAAAAAAATATCGAGTTAGCGTCTCAAAACAAGACTACTTGTAGAAACATGACCTGTGACTATAATGTAGCTAATCATCAGTATGGGCCGCAGGTCTCTCCATTCTAACAGGTAATAGTCCAGTTTCGTCCAGTTTCGAATTCCCCGCTCATTCTAAGAAACCGCTGGATTTTGGTCTAGCCGGCGCAATTTGTGCACCGGGACGAGGCTAACCCTGTATTAGCTTTCCTTCCGTCCTTTTTGCTTTCGTTTAAACTGCGCTACGAGTCGAACAAATCTTAGAGAATGGACCAAGAGAAAGGTAAAGATAGCAAGAAAAGGAAACACCGAAGCCGTGGAAAGGAGTGTGCAGCAGCTGAGTGCAACAGTTATGAATATAATAGCGATGGAAGTGCGTCTGGTTTACGCTTTTTTAAATTTCCTACGAAGAACCCTGCAAAAGCACGTTGGTGCAATTTGATCAAGCGTCAACACGGAAGAGACGGTTTTCGTGTAAGCGAGAACACTGTAATATGTGAAAAACATTTTAGGAAACACGAAATAATCAAAGGTGCTGGGGGAGTGAGGAGCAGATTGGGTAAAGGTGTGGTATTGTTTAAGTCTTTGTAATTTTACAATAACGCTGATTTTATGACAGTCTTGTATCACGACTACATCACTGTTGAATTACATTTTGATGGAAATCTGTTTATATTCCAGCTGTTGAAGTGCGTAATAATTATGATAATCTTGTATAGTTTGACTTAAAAGAAATAAAACAGTCCATTGTTATGCTATTTCTGGGTCTGCATCCTTTATTTGTGTTCTACATGTATGTATACCTTGTGGTATACAATGAAGGAAGCTGATTTAAGCTAAATCAGAAATTATGATTCTCAAATCTGAAGGGGTCTACTACCGGAAAACATTTTGTAATTGTAAATTTTTGTTTGCTTTGGTTTGGTTTCATTTCAATTTTGTTAAATGAACTTTCCTTTCCAAATAGAAATTATGTTTTAGAATGCCTGTAAGTATGGACACATGAAAAAAGGTACCTTGAACTTAATTGAGGTCCAAAATAGAAAAGCTAGTTTTGTGAAGAACTGCATATCTGTTGTCTTCTGTCATGTTTTGTCTGTGTGATTTTGGAGAGAATTCTGCTACAAAGGTTTATCAAAATCCTCTAACATTGCATCAATGTGAAAAATTCACGTTCTGAATGTAGGAGTGGAACCATCAATATTTAACTGGTCCTCAGTTACACCTTTGCCACGGAAACCTCCAAAGGATAGAAGCAGTTCTTCAACAAAGGCCTGTACATCAACTACAGGTGCAGGAGAGACAGTGGTCATGTCACACATTGAAATAGTTGAAGAGTTAGGGTCCACATGTCCTCTGGGAGAAGTTGAGGTATAAATATAACTTGCATGCTATGACCTTGTCCCTAGTGGTATTACATCCCTAGAGTCTGGATCAAGTAGTGCCTCCTTGAAGTGACAATAACATTGGGCATGGAAACAATAAAGAAGAATCCTAAACAATGCCCCATCCCTGATAATTAGGAAGGCTATTGTCAAGGAGAACAAATGAAAAAAGAGGTTTATATGAGGTGCTACATTACCCAGAGTTTTAGGTCACATTCTTTTTGAAGCCCCATGAGATTTCAATTTTTTTTTTAGTGGCAGGGGCTTCTCACTTGTTGACATATTTCTTGTGCTGCTTAAACATAAAATTTGTACTTTTAGGCATGTAGTGTGTATTTTTCTTTCCTTAATGAATGTCTTATTTTATTGACATTTATAGTTTACATGTTCCAACAGTAGTGCTGGGAAAGGTGAAGTAGGAACTAGGTGTTCTTTGGGAGATGTTGAGAGGGTCTTTGCAAAACAGACTGAAGATAAGTCCACCCAGACATGCTTCCTGTTTACCTCTGAAGTTGACTCAATATCCATGGACCATACATATGCATTTAGCTTAGGAGACATCATTGATATAAAAGAATCAAGGCAGTCTATACAGGAGCAGCTTGAAGTAAAGGAGGAAATATTGATAAACCTTAAGAAAAAAGTTGGGCAGCTGCAAAAAGAAATTGATGAGTATAAACAACGGGAATTTACACTTGAAAAGTTTAAGAATGACAACTCTGCGATTAAATTTTACACAGGCTTTCCCAATTACACAGCGCTACTAGCATTTCATAATTACCTCAAACCAAAAGTAGCCAAACTACAATACTGGGGTGCAAAAAATGTACCTGACTCCAGACCATATCAGGAGGAAGGGAAAAATAAGCCAGGCCGCACGAGGCAATTAAGTTCTTTAACTGAACTGTTTATTGTCCTTGTTAGATTAAAGGTTGGTCTTTTTGTTAGAGATCTAGTTGACAGATTTGGCATTTCTGTTGCACACTTTAGTAAGATATTCTGTACATGGATTAATTTCTTGTATTTAGAGTTGCCCCAATTATTCCCTTTCCCTTCTCAGGAATCAGTGCGGAAAAACATGCCACAACAATTTGCCCTGTACCCTACTACTCGAGTGATTATTGACTGCACAGAGGTTTTTGTGGAGGTACCATCCTCAATGTTGGCCCAGTCACAGACCTGGTCCAACTACAAACACCATAATACATTCAAAGTATTAATTGGAATTTCCCCAAATGGCCAAGTAATTTTTGTTTCAAAGTTGTGGGGTGGTAGGATTTCAGATAAGTGCATAACAGAAAAGTCTGGCTTAATGCAATACCTTAAACCTGGAGATAACATCATGGCTGATCGCGGTTTTGAAATCACCAATATTTTACCCCCAGGTGTTGGCCTTAATATACCTCCATTTAAAGGTGCCAGGGCCCAGTTAACAGCTGAAGAAGTGACTGAAACAGTTCATA
>NC_090875.1:22833945-22846445 GCF_036669935.1 Montipora foliosa
GAGGGGAATATCCTGAATGCCAACTTTCAGCGCCCGAAGCGTATGTTGGCTGCGGATAGTTTTGTCCTGTGCTCCAAGGGTCATGCTGTTGAAAAGGACGGCCGCCTGCCATCACTGTAGGATAGTGATGAAGAACTTCTTGAGGGCTAACACCATGATACGAACGCCCCATGATAATTGCTGCTGGCTGCTCCATTTGGTGACTTGTGGTCGGTAAGCATCTTTGTTGATTTAATGTATTGGAATTTGAATGCTGTACAGCATTGGGCTGGGCGCTTGCGGAAGCCGGTGTTGTTTGCTGGGCTGTGGCTATACCTGGCCGCTGCGTTGGCTCTAAAGAGAAGCCCGAGTTGTCAAAGTTCTGCTGCTGCAAACTAGGTGAACTCGTACCAGGCAGTGCATGAACGTCTGTTGACTGAACATCTGTACGTTTGTTTTGTTTTCTTTTTCGATTTGTCTTGTTTTCCGGTAGACGGTGTCCCGAATTAGGATCAACTAAAAGACCATTTTCCGATGCTATTCGCATCATTTCTTCGCCAAGTTGGGCTGCCCTTCCCAATTCTCGGCGGTGCAATTTTTTTTTCCGTTCTTCATAAGAGGGGCCAGTTCCACCTTTTGAAGTCCCCTGCTCAATGGACTTAAGTTCAACTGCGAGAAGTACACTGTCCCTAGTGTCCGTATGAGCTGCGTCGAGAAGGGAAAGGTTTGACGGATCTTTATGAGCCCATCCAGCGTGGATCACCTCAGCCTGATTCATTCGAGGCGCGTTGGTCGGAGCAAATATACCGAAGATAAATGTTCTCCTGTTGTCCCACCAGTTCAGCCAGGATGAAAGAAATTGCCGCTCGGATTTTTCGTTTATGAATTCTTCCAATGATTTCTTAACCTCAACATAAGTTTCCTTTAAATGGCATGTCAGGAGATTTTGGCACTGTTCTTTGAAAGTCTCACCTGCTTCCTGCCCTAATTTTCGGGCCATTTTGTTTATGCTCTCTTTGAAATGAAACTCGCAACTCTTTATGCGACTCAGGGATTCATCGCCAAAAACTTGCCGAAGTCCATTCATGTTAGCTCCGGCCATGTCGGTGCACCAACCTTGGGGATTAAATACCGTCTTGTCGTCCCCTGTGACTTTTTGTAAACCCTCGTTAAAAAGAGACCAGAACAGCGCAATGTTTTCGGAGTTCTCTTGTTCAGCTTCCATAACAGCAAGAGGTATTTGCTTTTTCAGTAGCGGATGGTATACACTAGCTGTAAGGGTAACAAAATTCCGGCACCTTTTAAATTTTCCGTCAAAAAAACAATATTCGTCTTTCAAGAAATGTTCCCTGTTCCTGTCCATAGTCAAAGCTGCTTTCATCTTCTCCTCACTTGTTTTAAAAACAAAAGATGGTCTGTCAGGATTTCCGCGCCGATCATTTACTTTATATATTAAGAGGCTATCTTTTTTGTCGCAATATTGTTTAAATGTTACTACCGCTTCAAAATTTTCACCACTTGGATGAATTTCTTGGCGCACACTTAGCTTCTGATTGGCGATCCATTTTCTGTCGAGCAGCTGTGTTGCTTCTTTTTCCACTTTTTCCCAGTCTTCCTCCGTCCGCAGCGATGACATAACAAAGGCAGATTGTATTTCTGCTGGCTTCAAGTGAGGATGTTTCTTTATCATTTCCTTCACACGTTCTCTTGGTTTTTCAGGCCTTGATGTTATGGGGCACGTGTGGCTCCCACAGTGAAACACCTGTAAGTTTTTTTTGCCGTACTTCACATAGCGCCTCGCACGGCAAATTACAAATTCACCTGCTTCTCCAATATTGAACAGGCTTCTTGGCCGCTTGAACCATTTTAAAATTGTTTTGTGTTTGTTACACCAAATTGAACACGAAAAGGACAATGTGTATTGATGCACTTGAAAGAGCCCCGACAGTCTGCATATCGCATCTCTCCGTGTTGTTTCCATTGCGTGACGTTACTTTTCTTCCACTTCCGACCATCTGCTATCAGAGCTGCGCTTATTTCTTTCGACGTTTTGGCTTTGACAATCGTATATCTCACCAAACCGTCTATGCCTAATGGAAGTTTCTCCACTTCTGAAACTGGAGCACTCTCCCACATCCCAGGATCATATTTTCTTTGTTTGACTTTTTTGGGAACGTTGTCCGGGATCCTGTCGTCATCAGTTGTCTCTGAGTCCGTGGAGGAATCCCTATTTATACGAAAACAGACGGAAGCAAGTTTTTGTTAATGAAAAGCAGGCAAATTTTGGAAAAGCTCAGTGTTTGTAACGCTCTTCTAAATACACGGCAGGGAGGAGGGGGAAAGCAAGCGGGCATGTTCGGTGCCTGGATACCATGACAACATGCTGCCAATCAACCTGTCGCTAAGAATGACAACATCATCACTTTATAATTTCACATGCTTGTGTTGAAGCCCGGAAAAGCCGAAGACAATAAAAAGTTCTTCTTTTAACGGCACTCTATATTGTTTAATTTGGGCTACTGTTCTCTTTTAATACAGATCTGGGTGGATGCATAATAAAGTACGAGGTGACTTAGCCTGCGAACGCAGACGTATTTCCGGCGGTCGCTTCTCTGCCCCGAGAAACGAGAGAAACGACCGACGGAAATATGTCTTCGTTCGCAGGCTAGAGGTGACTCAGATTTGCAGCGAAAATGGCCACCTTTACAGTCAAAGTTTCCCAGATTTTTCCGTCTTGCGCAATAAGGAATGAACCTTAGCAATTGTTTCCGTGCCTCTGCCCTCGCTCCGTATTTGAGACACCCTTATGTAGTTCACTCTAGATAAGTATTGCACAATAGATTGGTTTTTAATGACACTTGTGGTACCTTGTCTTTTTTATTTTCACTGGCGTCGGAATTTTGGTCAAATTGATTATAGGAGTGTAACCAGAAGGACCCGATCCATTGTGTCCACTGGCATCGTCATCCTAGATAAAATAAGAATACAAATGTTTTTTTTGGGCCATTCCTGTTTTAACATCTGATAACTAGAAAGACATTACATTTCTCATGTGCACTCAATAAAAGTACTGGTTTCTGATTGGACAAGAGCAGTGTAGTTAGTCCCAAATTGTAATTTCCGAAGCTAACACGAATTGTTTCGAAGTTGACCCGAAGTCCGAGTACGAGGATTCTCGAAGTTGACCCGAACTCTTCTTCTTCGCGTACGATTCGCGATTAAAAGGTTCTCGTGATGTTTTGAAGTTCTCAACTTGCGAACTTTGAAAACACCACTCACGAATTTTCTTGAGGTCGTGCCATTTCATACACAAAATTGTGCTAGCTTATTTGGGACCATTACTAATAGGGCATTTTACAGTTGTTTGCTCAGCTCGGACCTACAATAGCCCTGATCCTATCAGTTAAAATCAACCTGCCATGGCAGCTGGATTGTAACTCTTAACCCCTTCTAGCCCCCTCCACCCACACACACACAATTAATACATTCGCTAGCACCGTTTTCCAGCGATCGCAAAAACCTCTGCTAACACCCCCTGATCACTTGCACCATGTTCTCTATAAATAGTAAACTGGCAGTGTAAGAGTTACAAAAAATTAACATCGAAACAATAAGTTACATTTCATAACTTTACGATTCACTGTGTAGTCAATATTTGTACACATGCAATCACATTATTTTTCGCTCGTAAAATTGAAACAAAACTAGCAATTTGAAATTGCTAGCCTTTGAAAGATGTTCTGGTACGTAAATTTTCCGCAGTAAACTGGATGTCTGTAATTAAGAATACAATCATACGTACATCCAAATCCTCTGAATCCGAAATGATCAACTGAGCAGCTGGCTGTTTATTTTTTCTTGACTGCTTTCCTTTCTTGCCCTTACCAGCACTCTAAAAAAATTACAGAGCAGCAATCACACATAAAGCATGAACATGGCCGTGTAATATTCAAGTATCCTTGAATTTAAAGTTCGGTTTTAATTATGGTTAGCATTCGTTGGACTCATTTGTTTGTCTTTTTGCCTCTTTTCCCAAGTCACGGAAGTAACACAGATAAAGGAATCCATATAAAGGGAGTAGGGCTTTAAAATAAATCCGTGACATGGGGGTACAGGTACATGGTTTTATCCCTGCTCCACCCCACCCGATACCCATTTACCGAGTGCACTCTCTGAGTGCAAGAGGGTTATTTTCTTTATAGCCGCTATCTGTGAGCGGCGAAGCCGCGATCGGGAAATACAATCCCTATCGCAGGTATAAAGTTCTGGTATAAAGAGAACATTAGAACTTTTGAACTTATATCACTTTTCAACTTACTGTGGAAGTAGTGGAGGATGTAGTTTCTTTACTGCCAAATCCAGGAGTTTGGACAATGGACCAGTCTTCGTCGCTGCTATCACTTAATGACTCATTCTGAAACAAGAATAACATAGCCGCAAGTGTTGAGTTAGAGATGCTAAGGGTACTAATTTCCAGAAATGTATTTATTTTGTGGCTGTCCGGCCGACCGAAGAGCCTTACCGAGAAATAATTCTTGGGTGAAACAGGTTCCTGATAGTGAAATTAAATAACCATGACTATACCTTGCTTAATTGGATGGCCTTTTTCAGGGCGTCTTCTTCGCTTTCCTGCTGGTAAGCTCGCATCCAGCTTTGGCCGTCATCTGGAGTATGGTCATCTCCCGAAACAACTTCGGCATAAGTTCTTTTGGCTGACATAATTAACCAAATAAAGCGAAAACTGATGCAAATTTTAACAGCGACTGCTTGAGGAAATCCGAACTTCGAACCCGGGCACACAAAGTACAACCGTGAAGTAATGCAATAAATCTCGACGAACAATGAAACGTATGTTTCTTGAGTAGGTGTGATTTCGCAATTCTGCCAAGTCTGGCCTTTGTCAAATAACAAATGAATCATTTTAAAATTTGAAATTGTTAGAACCTCTTTATTCATTGATTTCAATAATGTTCCATATATAACGTATTTTATGATTTAGAAAACAACATGGTTATGACCACTTTTGTTTTTGGGCAAAATGAATGAATTCTGTTAAAGGAAATTTATTGCCCAGAGGAAATAAATGGATTTATGCTGAGTGTGACATGCTTAGTTAGTTATTTCCCATGTTGCAGTTTGGGCATTTCTGTCATCCGGGATTTTCTGGAGATGATTCACCATTTGTGCAAGCTAGGCGGAGACTGATTCAACAGAGTCAAATCAATTTTCCCTCCCCACCCTCCCTATTTTTACTTTCTTGTGGATGGCGTGTGTCCCCTCACCTTTGCTGGAATCATGTCTTCTATATTTGGGTATTCCCTAGGTTACCACGCTGATTTTCAATAAATGGCCTAGCCCATCAGGGCTTGGCCAAAATATCCCAAACAAATGTGGTATTATTTGTGTCCCAGTAAACGGACCTCGCCCAGAGCAATGCCTTGCCAACAATATCAGTCAGACTGTATGGAGCATGAAGGGTTGTATAATATTTATATATTATTAATTGTAAATCAACTTAGACCATAATTAATAACAAATACTATTAAGATTATATTAACTATGTTATATTATTATTATTAGTTCTCTATTAAATATAACTCACGTTAATAATAGTCATATTAATATTACTAATTATTATTATTAATATTACCCACACCCACGACCTGTACCCACACCCACACCCACACCCACGACCCACGACTTGTACCCACGACCCACGACCATTAGTCAAACTCGTGGAACTCATGGAACAAATCTTGAAAATATATTGCCAGATGCTTTCTTTGTCTTCAACACTCTCCAAAAAAAATTATGTGTGATGAGGTATTTAGAATTATCTCATTTAACAGTATTTCAAATTTTAAACTGAAAGCAGATATTGGGTGAGGCAATGGATAAATGAAACTGCAGCATCATCTTCCGCTAATCGCTAGGCATTACTAGTCTATACGTACACAGGCCTGTAACTCAGACAGTGCTTTATAATTATTTTATTGCAGTGACTGTCAAGAATTAGTAGTTAAAGTGTAATTTATGCGAGTTATTTGTAAATATCTATATGCATCACTTGTTTAAAAGCAACAATCAGCTTCTAAGTCTTTCAGACTTTCAGCTGTTTGACTGCATTACAGGTTTTTTACAGAAACATGCCTCAAAGGAATTTTTTCATTGCACCAACCTTTTCTTTTATCTGAGGGTTTTCTCTAACTCCTCTTCCATAGATGATACATGTAGTGGTATGTACTGTATGTTGCAAGAAGAAGGCATCTTCTTGCCTAGCCTCAGCACTTTCTGTAACCAACTCTCTGTCCAAACTTCCCAGCAATCTTTTAATGAATCAATTCCCAGCTGTACCCACCTCCAATTTGAACTGTTAATCAACAAATAAATATAGTGAAAAGTTTCAGTTTTCTTGGAAAAAATAATTCATAATCTCAGTCACATTTCCAAACAAAAATTATTACCGCTACTTACAGATAAAAGATGTCATAAGAATTTCATCCAGATAAGAACACTCAATATCACATGTCTCAAAAAAAAAAAAGAAATGCTGGTACATGTAATAATAAAGCTGCTCATTTCTAAGGTGTATGACAACTGCAGACTGCCTACAAATAGCGATTGTAAACAGTATTTAAGTCTAAGCACCCATTTTAAATAAAACGTTTAGCTTTCAATAACTGTGAGTTATGGTTAGTTTGCGGTCTGCACTCTGCAAGTGTCAGACACTGTCACTTCTGTTATAACGTACAGTGTAAGTGTTTGAAGAGCAGACTCATCAAAATTTGGCTCTCTTTTCTTTAAACGCCAATAATAACAATCTCCTGCAGGCATTAACATTCTATTTGCATTGAGTACAATAGTTTAAATGACAGCTGAAGCTTTCTGCTTTCTGTCGTCATGTAATTTGCGGTGAGAGCACTCTAATACGAAATCATTTGCTTAACCATTTGATCTAAAGCTTCATTTCTCTTTTGAAATACATACCAATTTGTTAAAGCACTTACGCCAAATTAAATATCCTTGCCTGACAAATTTGGGACTTCAAGGTGCATGTAAAAGGTTTGAATTTTACATAATTCGTATTAAAAGAGATTTCTTAAAAGATAAAACAGTAAAAGCGAACGATAAAAACCGACGTTTCGGAGTAGTCATGACTCCATTATCAAGGTAAAAGTTTAAAACATGCAAATAACAGTATTTAAGCGATGTGGCGCGAAAATTAACATAATAGGTGCGAAGATTACACAAATACTTTCGCACGAATAGAGTCCGATTGCACGTTCAGGTTTGGCTTTAAAGTTCTTATATAAAGCATTTCATACAATAAGCAGTCAAATTTGTTCCTGCACTTCTTAAGAACTTCGAAGCATTTCAGTAGGTCCTGAGGGCCATTGCCAAACATTGCAAGAACGTACACGGGAGGATCCCTCAGGACCTACTGAAATGCTTCGAAGTTCTTAAGAAGTGCAGGAACAAATTTGACTGCTTATTGTATGAAATGCTTTATATAAGAACTTTAAAGCCAAACCTGAACGTGCAATCGGACTCTATTCGTGCGAAAGTATTTGTGTAATCTTCGCACCTATTATGTTAATTTTCGCGCCACATCGCTTAAATACTGTTATTTGCATGTTTCAAACTTTTACCTTGATAATGGAGTCATGACTACTCCGAAACGGGGTTTTGCTAAAAGCAGGCCCGCGGCCCAGCGGCCCGCGGCCCACGGCCCTCCACGGCCCAGCGGCCCGGCGGCCCGAAGGCCCAGCGGCCCACGGCCCGCCACGGCCCGGCGGCCCGGCGGCCCGGCGGCCCGGAGGCCCGGAGGTCCGGTAGCCCAGTCCTCATTTTCCACAGTTTTTCTGTCTAGCGGTAAATCCACGCGCATGCTCAGATTTGCATCGGGTTTGGGCGCGCAAATGAAAGACGGTGAGTTTGAATTCCTTCACCATTTTAATAATCATTTCAATCCTTTTCGATCCTTTCTTTCGTTGCATGTTGCTAAGTGAAAAATGTTGTCATTCTCTGTTGTTTTCGTCTGTTTGCAACAACAAACAGAAACAAGGATTCAAATGATTAAAATGGTAAACGAATTCAAACTCACCGTCGTCCATTTTGCACGCCCAAACACGATGCAGATCTGTGCATGCACGTGGATTTACCGCTGGACAGAAAAACTGTGGAAAATGAGGACTGGGCTACCGGGCCGCCGGGCCGCCGGGCCGCCGGGCCGTGGCGGGCCGTGGGCCGCGGGCCGCTGGGCCTTCGGGCCGCCGGGCCGCTGGGCCGTGGTGGGCCGTGGGCCGCGGGCCGCTGGGCCGCGGGCCTGCTTTTAGCAAAACCCTCCGAAACGTCGGTTTTTATCGTTCGCTTTTACTGTTTTATCTTTTAATTCTACATAAGCTTACATTAAATTGTCATGAGGCCCGATTCAGACGCCATACTTTTCATGAGCCGAACTTAATACATGAAAAGTTCGACGTTTGAATATCAATTAAGAACGGCTATTTTAATTTGGAATGGCTCAGGCGTTCTTTTCAACTAGCCTAGACGGGAATTCGGCTTTAGCATGGCCGTGGATCGGCTTTGATTTCAGACGTCGAACGTTTCATGTGCCGAACCTCATGATCATGCATAAACCATGTTTTACCTTCTACATGAAAATCGCTGACAAAATCAATTGGTTTTCTTGGTAATGGCTTTGGAACTGCTGTGGAGGGGCCAGTTAAGTTCGACTTAGCTTCTGAATCAAAAGGCGTACTTTTGTTAATTTGTGTCGGTCGAAGTTCTAAGTACGCAGTGTGTGAATCGGGCCGAAGGCATCAAATATTATCTGCTCATGGTTCAGTTAACGCTTACCTTTTCGCTTGAGTTGTTGTAAGCATTTCCTTGCTTTGGATCAGCATTTAAAGAGTAAACAAACGAAAAACTCGTTGATTTGAATCGTTGATTCAAACTTGCGTAAAACCACCGAAAGACCCGCCGAAATCAGTAAAGAGCTATAAGGGTAATAATTTAAATACATTATAAATAGCTTATATTTAAATACATAATAATAAGGTCTTGTTCTTAGGCCATCGTAGCTTCATTAGGAAAATAACACAAACAGCGGTGATAAACATTGTATTCCAACGCATTTTTATAAAACTTGACGTTTCGTATGCTAGTCAACACACATTTTCAAAAGTGACCGTTACAATTTTTAAAAACTATATATATATCGTAAACAATAGGGGTCTAGCCATGGGTTCACCTTTAGGCGCCGTTTTGGCTAACATTTTCATGTGCCACTTTGAAGAAAAATGGTTGATGAACAGCAGATTCTGTCCTTCACTTTGGTTCAGATATGTCGATGACACCTTCACCATGTTTGACAGCAAGGACAATGCTAATAAGTTTTTAAGTTTTCTAAATAGTCGACACGACAGCATTAAGTTTACTCTTGAATTCGAAGAAGACAATAAGATTCCATTCTTAGACATCCTTCTCAAACGCTGCCCTGACAACACTTTCTCTACATCTGTCTACCGGAAGAAGACATTCACAGGCCTTTACACCAAGTGGGATTCATTCACACCTCGCAAGTACAAAATCAACCTCATCCGCACTCTCACCTATCGATACTTCCGAATTTGCTCCTCGCCATCTTTATTACAAGCCGTTATTAAAGATCTGAGAAAGCTCCTGTTGCAAAATGGTTACCCTCAAGGCGTTATCACGTTCAACATTAACGATGTATTGAACAAAAATAAAAACAAATCAAATAACCCTGTTCAAGCTACAGTCCCCAAAAAAGATATCTTAATCGTGTTACCCTACTTAGGTCTTCACAGTAACCAAGTCACGAAACGTCTGAAATCCTGCGTATACAATTTCTACTCTTTCGTCAATCTCAAGATCATATTCCAAAACACACGCCGCATCAACTCCTTTTTTCCATACAAAGATCGCTTGAACCGATCTCAGAGGTCCAAGGTCGTCTATAAAGCTGTCTGCTGGAACTGCGATGAATTCTACATTGGCAAAACAAAACGAAGACTCCACGACAGAAAAACAGAACATTTCAAGGCCCTATCTAAAAGTGACCATTCATCAGCCATTGCTGATCATGTGAAAACCACTGGCCACGACATTAAATGGGATCACTTTGACATTTTAGCGTCCGGAAAAACTGACTTTCACTGTAAAGTTAAAGAGACTTTGTTCATTCAAGAGCTAAAGCCTTCCCTTAATGTAAATATTAGTAGTGAGAAGTTATTGCTGTTTTAGCTATTACTTTTCATCATGTCTAGACACGTACTGCTGCAGATCATTTTTCTCAGTCTAGGTTCCAGACCCCTATTGTTTACGATATATATATAGTTTTTAAAAATTGTAACGGTCACTTTTGAAAATGTGTGTTGACTAGCATACGAAACGTCAAGTTTTATAAAAATGCGTTGGAATACAATGTTTATCACCGCTGTTTGTGTTATTTTCCTAATAATAATAAGGGATACATGAAGTACTTACCAAAGAGCTGCACCGGTGACTGCTGACCAAAACGGTTCACTAGTTTCCAGTCTGTTCTCTATTGTGTTACCGGGTCGTCCAATTAAAAACGAAAAAACCAGCAAGATTCAGAGCGGCTCATCGTATTAACCCTCACTAAAATGTGGAAAGATACCGGCCTTTATTAACAGGATTTTAATCCTGTAAAACTGTTGACTTGGAAGGGAGTATACTCTACTCTTAACCCTTTCAGCCCCGTGGGGTTCCCCATTGACGAGTAAAATCGTCTGGCGTTAGACAGAGTAAAATCTATAAGTGGCACTATTGGGAGTTAAAGGGTTAAGGGGGACATAGTTTTTGAGTGAATCCAGCTGTTGTTAACCCTTTCAGCCCCGTGAGGTTCCCCATTGAGGAGTAAAATCGTCTGGCGTTAGACAGAGTAAAATTTATAAGTGGCACTATTGGGAGTTAAAGGGTTAATGGGGACATAGTTTTCGAGTGAATCCAGCTGTTGTTAACCCTTTCAGCCCCGTGGGGTTCCCCATTGACGAGTAGAATCGTCTGGCGTTAGACAGAGTAAAATCTATAAGTGGCACTATTGGGAGTTAAAGGGTTAAGGGGGACATAGTTTTTGAGTGAATCCAGCTGTTGTTAACCCTTTCAGCCCCGTGGGGTTCCCCATTGAGGAGTAAAATCGTCTGGCGTTAGACAGAGTAAAATTTATAAGTGGCACTATTGGGAGTTAAAGGGTTAATGGGGACATAGTTTTTGAGTGAATCCAGCTGTTGTTAACCCTTTCAGCCCCGTGGGGTTCCCCATTGACGAGTAGAATCGTCTGGCGTTAGACAGAGTAAAATCTATAAGTGGCACTATTGGGAGTTAAAGGGTTAATGGGGACATAGTTTTCGAGTGAATCCAGCTGTTGTTAACCCTTTCAGCCCCGTGGGGTTCCCCATTGACGAGTAGAATCGTCTGGCGTTAGACAGAGTAAAATCTATAAGTGGCACTATTGGGAGTTAAAGGGTTAAGGGGGACATAGTTTTCGAGTGAATCCAGCTGTTGTTAACCCTTTCAGCCCCGTGGGGTTCCCCATTGACGAGTAGAATCGTCTGGCGTTAGACAGAGTAAAATCTATAAGTGGCACTATTGGGAGTTAAAGGGTTAATGGGGACATAGTTTTTGAGTGAATCCAGCTGTTGTTAACCCTTTCAGCCCCGTGGGGTTCCCCATTGACGAGTAGAATCGTCTGGCGTTAGACAGAGTAAAATCTATAAGTGGCACTATTGGGAGTTAAAGGGTTAATGGGGACATAGTTTTTGAGTGAATCCAGCTGTTGTTAACCCTTTCAGCCCCGTGGGGTTCCCCATTGACGAGTAGAATCGTCTGGCGTTAGACAGAGTAAAATCTATAAGTGGCACTATTGGGAGTTAAAGGGTTAAGGGGGACATAGTTTTTGAGTGAATCCAGCTGTTGTTAACCCTTTCAGCCCCGTGGGGTTCCCCATTGAGGAGTAAAATCGTCTGGCGTTAGACAGAGTAAAATTTATAAGTGGCACTATTGGGAGTTAAAGGGTTAATGGGGACATAGTTTTTGAGTGAATCCAGCTGTTGTTAACCCTTTCAGCCCCGTGGGGTTCCCCATTGACGAGTAGAATCGTCTGGCGTTAGACAGAGTAAAATCTATAAGTGGCACTATTGGGAGTTAAAGGGTTAATGGGGACATAGTTTTTGAGTGAATCCAGCTGTTGTTAACCCTTTCAGCCCCGTGGGGTTCCCCATTGACGAGTAGAATCGTCTGGCGTTAGACAGAGTAAAATCTATAAGTGGCACTATTGGGAGTTAAAGGGTTAAGGGGGACATAGTTTTTGAGTGAATCCAGCTGTTGTTAACCCTTTCAGCCCCGTGGGGTTCCCCATTGACGAGTAGAATCGTCTGGCGTTAGACAGAGTAAAATCTATAAGTGGCACTATTGGGAGTTAAAGGGCTAATGGGGACATAGTTTTTGAGAGAATCCAGCTGTTGTTAATTAGT
>NC_090875.1:22853945-22871445 GCF_036669935.1 Montipora foliosa
TGGCGTAGTGATGAGTGAACTCGCCTTCCACCAATGTGGCCGGCAGGGTCTTAGTGGACTCGACGTCATAAGTAGGCTGAGTTTGTTGTTGGTTCTCTACTCTGCTCTGCTCTACTCTCGCCCTCATGGCCTCAGAGTCAATAGCCCATTCGGCCTTCGGCCTCGTGGGCTATTGACTCAGAGCCCATTCGGGCTCGAGGAATAATTGTTAATTATTATTATTATTATTATTATTATTATTATTATTATTATTATTATTATTATTATTATCTACAGGAGCCCATGACTAGGAGCCTCCCAATCCATTATATCCTTGAGTCAACCTTTGCCCGTATCTTTCTATTTTTGGAACTAATCCTTCAGCAGGAGACTCACATTTATAACAATTTACATCAATTTGCATACATTGTTATTGCTCTTTTTGTCTTTGTTCCACAATAGCTTCATTCTGATTGGCCATTTTAAACAGTGTGTGCAGAGCCGAAGATCTCGTGGCGTTCTAAAAATAGAAAGATACGAGCAAAGGTTGACTCATAGGGCTTGTATGGGAGAGGAAAGCTCTTACTCATGCGCTCCTGTCATCTATTATCTCTGTTTTTCAGAGCTTTCTTTCGTGCCAGGAGATGTACCCAGTCCTCTTTGAACCGCCACTGCGCGAACACAGCACATGTACCCATCGACAATCGGTTTAACCCATTTTGCCACCATCGTAAAGAAAAACCAGCCATTGTCCAATTTCCGAGCTCAAAGAAGTCGACAAATGACACCAAAACAATTTCCCTGCAACCAACTTTACACAGTCGAGCCCACAGGTCCTCAAAGATTCTCTCACGCATGCTCAGTGTGGCTGTTGGTGTCGTGAACCTGAAGACAGCTGTGAAGAACTTGGGACTTAACTGAAATTTGGACCTTGGATCATTGGTTTTTTTGCATTTATCTATCGTAATTGTACTTTGCAGTTTAAGTTTGAACTGTTGCTTTCTTTTACTTTAAGTTCGGCTTCTGCTCAGAATACCATGTTGTCCTTGTAGCAGCGAAAAGGTTAATTGTGTCAATCAAAATAAAACAACATTATTCTGTTATCTCAAACAGAATGTTTCCAAAAACCGAGATCATTATTCACGAGATCTGTGTTCATGCCAAGCTGTTGTGGCTCGAATGGACATGCAATGGGAAACTTATTTTTTTATATTGCTTATTTTTTCTGTTAAAGAGAAGCCATTGGTTGAGGCTCCGGTTGAACCAGAGCACTTAGAGGCTCAAAAAAGGAAGGTGTTGCTAAATAAAACCTAACAATGGTCAGACTATTCAGCCTCATAAGATCAACCTCGTTCCCAGGGCTTTTCACCCCCAAGTGGGCGGGAAAAAGCGCGTCTGCCCGTCCCACTCTCGGCGGTGAAAACTCTGGAAACGAGGTTGTCGTCAGACTGCAGGAACAAATAACCTTAGGCCCCGTCACCGTGTTGGATGTTCCGGCGATAAAACGTTTAATGTGCAATCAATTCTTCGGTTCAGTTCAAATCCAGAATTTCTGTCCCACAATAATCACAAACGAGGGCGCGGGGGGGGGGGGCGGCATTGGTGGAAAGAGAGTAATACAGCAGCCCTCGAACATCACAACCCTAACCCTTACCCAAATCGAAACAAAATAAGCGTAAACAACAAAGACAATGACTCAGATTAAAAAAAAAAGAGAAGCTACTGCAATACCAAATAAATGATATCCAGTCCCAGAGTAAGGATGCTTTTTTACTGTGAAAGTTGGCAAAGTTCCGGCTAAAACACTTTGAGGTCAATTGTAGTCATGAACCGTGGTTCCGATGCATCCCCTCCCGCGGAATAATTGTAATACGACGTTGTTTGTTTATAATGGAGTCTTGATTCATGAACCGTGGTTCCGATGCATCCCCTCCCGCGGAATAATTGTAATACGACGTTGTTTGTTTATAATGGAGTCTTGATTCATGCAAACAAGGGCATAAAGGGTAGGTTCTAGAATCAGGTGGTTGTTTAATCATTGTAAAAGTGAAAGTAAAAGTAAGCGATAGCTTAATTCAGTAAAGGAGCTTCAGACAAAATGATTATGATTAACAAAATGAGAAATAACAGACGTCGTATTTATAACCCTAGAATACAATATATTTTACATTGATGGCGTAAGGAATGGTCATCCATTTTCTCACCAGGTTGGATGCTCCGCCACTTTGGATGTGATTTGATTGCTAAAAATTTCAAGCTCAAAAACCAGTAGTTTTAATTGATTTAAGGTAAAACGTTTTCGTTATTTACCTCTACGCCATCCTAGGCAACGTTAAGTAGTGTTTAGTGGTCAATACTTAAATTATCGCATGACGTGGTGCGACATGGCAAGTGATCATGGACAATAAACACGACTGATTTGTTGTCAAGCACGCTCATCAAAATTCTGAATTATGGCTTTCTGGCAATAGTAACTTCTTGTTTATGAATACTATCTCACGAGATCTTGCTGTCATGGGAAACATGGACGATGGATATTATGCATGGTACAAGTCATGATAAAAGGTTTTAAGAGCAGAGTTATATGCTTATTTATCGGTAAGTTTTCGAAATTTTCTTAAGTTACTAGAATTTACCTGATCAAAATGACCTTTCTATTTGTTGTTACGAATGCAGCTGTTCCAAAATATGTCGATGTGAAAGATTCTTAAATCTTTATGTATCAAAGCACTGAAAACGATAACTTGAAAAGGGGTTTGTCTGAGCAACGACAACGAAACAACAAGTTTCATTGCCAGAAAAAAAATCATTTCGCACGTGTTGCACACATTAATACACTTCTTTTCAATTAAATGCAGAACAGTAGCAGTCCTCAATTTTAAAAGATTTTGATGACAACTTAAGCAATTGGTAACGGATCTTACATTTGAGACCGTTTTCGTGAGCCATTCCCCAATCTAATCGATGTATATCGATCGAGAACAAAAACGAATAGTTATTACTGAGAAGTACTTACGGTTGTCCGTGTGGATTTTATTTTCGTTTACGTGGTTGTTGTTTAGTTGTTTAGTTAAACTCCCTGGTTTCCCAACAGGAAAAGGGACACAGACCAGTTTACAGACATATTGAATTTTAAGGAAATTTACACGAATTACCCAAGCTCATTGGCTTGTTTCCGCAGTCATTACAATTGTTTACCAAGCATCACTATGCCATTTTTGTCTGTCACCGTTCAACTCACAAAACGTTGGTATCTAGCCTCATTAGACTAATAACCCCAAAAATTGCTTTACTTGGCCGAAACAGCTGCCAAAATTAAAGCAGACAATGAAACCATTAATTTTGTTACCTGTGTTTATCTGTTTCACCCGAAAAGGAAGCACAGCTTTTTACTAATTATCAAAATAAATACTATTTGCATTGTGAGGTATATCAAATATTCCTCGGCACAATTTCGTGTTCACTGGTGATACCGGTTGCGGTTAATTCTTTGTTCCTTTTTTTTTTCGCTCGAGACGTTTGTACAAAAGCTTTTTTATCACCAAGAAGTTAGGGGTTAGGGTTAGGGTTAGGGTTGTTGACTGAAAGAATAAAAATGTCTTGAAAGTAAGATTGGTTGCACTTCTCGTTTGGGACAAAATCATCGTTTTTTAAAGTTATGTGAATGAGATGAAATAAAATGGATCCCTGAATCCTGCCAATTATCTCAGCTTACAGCGCTCGAAATTTTGGACAATAAAAGCATGCGCAAAGCAATTGTATGGAATAACTTTAAGTGGCTTTCAAGCGAATTTCAATCGTGGCCAATTTCTGTCACAATTAAATAAAAAGTTAGGACCCCCAATTCAAAATACAATCAGAATGGAATTATATAGATATTATTTTAATGGTGTCGTGACTTTTCTCTCAGCTTGGATGATAGTAAGATGCTGTGGATTGCAAATGGTTGGAAGTTGTACTTTCCAAGTGTACATAGAGAAAGCGCGGCAGTGTACAACAGATTTCATAACAAATTTGCAGACAGATAAATCTGTGGATTGCAAGTAAGTACATTGTCATGAAGTGCTTATTGTTAATTAGTGATAAACGTGACTTCTTGATGAGGAAGACTTATATAAATCGTACCTGTCTGGCCAAAATCACCTGAGAATTGATAGTAGATTGATAGATTGCATGACTCTGATTGGAGCATGCGTGGAAACCAGGCACACGATTTAAGTTGTTGTTTTATTGTCGATCAGTTGTGGATCCGAAAGCGCATCTTACTCGAGAACTTAACAATACCAATAAAGGTAAAGTCACTGCTTATGAGCCAGAAGCCCATCAGGCCGGCGCTTATCTCCGGTTTCCGTAGCATGAAGCGACTAGGAGTATTTATACTCCCCCCTGGATGGGATGCTAGTGCATCGCAGGGTTACCCCCAGCATTACGCCGGTACCCATTTATACACCTGGGTGGAGAGAGGCACCGTGAGAGTAAAGTGTCTTGCCCAAGAACACAACACAATGTCCCCGGCCAGGCCCCGAACCCGGACCACTCCATTCGGAGTCGAGCGCACTAACCATGAGGCCACCACGCCTCCCACAAACAAATAAAGCTCTGTTTATTTGATCAGCTAGACGCCGTCAATCATCATCATCATCATCATCATCGTCATCGTCATCGTGATCATCATCATCTTCATCAACATCCCTCTCCTCTTCACTATCATCATTGTCATCATAATCATCTTCATCTTCAAGCAATACAAAACCCTGTTAATTCACTTGGAACCCTTTGCAGATCTCCTTTATTACTAAATACCAATTCCTTAATTTTTACAGAATCATTTACAATAAGATGGTGGAATGTACTAAAGATTACGTTCGCGAATGCGTGAGGGACCATGTGCCAGCTGGCGATATAGAAGCATTTTTAGTCGAGGCCGCCAAAAGACTTAAATCTGAAGACTTTTACTGCAAAGACGGCCTGTTTGCACCACCCGTTCTTACTGATGAACAGAAAAAAGAGATCCCCTGCAACGAAACGTTTTATAACGAATCTCGTCAATGCGGAGACGTTTTTCAAACTAAGTTCAGGAGCAACCGGGCGGACCAAACACTTTGCGAGTATGTTTCAGCAATATTCATTGTTTACTATCCACCTTGTTTTTTGTTAAGCGTAAGCGCGAGTTCATAACGTAGTGGTGCCGATCTCTCAAAGTTGGCATTGGCCAATCAGGTTACGGTATTATCCAAATTTACAATACAGGTCACGCCAATCAGATTGGGCCAAATGACCACAACTCTCCTGATTGGTCCGTAACTCGTGTAGCCGCACGAGGGATCCACGTGCTAAACGCCAAATCGTAGATCGACCACGAACGCAATGCCACCATGTTTTAGTTTTTACCTCAAAGAATCCAGCCGTAGCCGTTCTAAAATCACATAATAGGGAGCTTTAGCAACGACAACGGCGAAGGCAACGAGAAAGTCACAACTTTGTGGCATATTAAAGTGAGCAAAAACAATAGCTTTGCACGCTCTGCACGTGCATCTTTTCATTTTTGTTTATTTCTTTGCCTTCGTCAGCAAACAACAACGTGAAATGTCCAAATTTGAGGATTTAGAGAGAACGTCAGCGCTTGGGGATAAATTTTCATTTTCTCTTTTAAATTAAGCGCCGTTTATACTAGTTCTGTTCTTGAGAATTTACCACACCTTTGCCACGTTAAAATGCTTTGAATAGTCGCGAAGCGATTACAATAACGCGAATTCACATTTAACGACGACGTTCTTGTTGCTGTTGTCGTCGTCGTTGCTAAAGCTCTCTACTCCTGTAAACTGACGGGCCGCGTGCCATCTCACGCCAGTTTTTCAACCAATCAGAAGTAACATCAAAACCAATCGTGGCTCGCGCGTGCACATTTTCCCGCGCTTTGTGTCGGCTACGTTTAATTACTTCGAGTTGTGATTGGTTTACTGGATTGTCTCCGTCCTTTTTGATTGGCCAAAGTACTTTGGTTTTGGTTTTACGACACTCAATTGAAAACCACTCTAATAACTCAGGTTTTGGTTTGGAGGAACTCGATTGAAAAAACGCTTTAATTAAAAAAAATGATTACCACACGCAGGGAATTTGCAAGGGCCAAGACGTGTTTAAAGGATGCAGTCACAGACCACTGTACATTTGACGCAGATGCAAGGGAGATCTTGCAGTCAGCATTTGACAGCTACAATCCTTTCTGCAACATTCTTCTAGAAGACGGAGGTATGATAATTACAGTCCAATCGTCATTTTCTGCTCTGAGTTTTCAAAAAAAAAAAAAAGCGAGCCGTCCATGGGCCATCATCACAACGGTATTTCACTTACTAATCAGTTGTCTTTTTAGACCGTTAATTTTAACATTGGCCACATTTGGGTTGTAAGTAAACCCAGTCCCCAGTCACCTGAAGGGAATCAATGGTCAAAAGCCACGTAAGTGCAACTGGTCACGTGGCCATGAAAATAGCTGTCCAATACGAAGCTGCCACAAAAACGTATACAAAAAGCACATGATACCGTCACGAACTTCTATGGACACGTTATTTCCCGTTTTTGTTATAATTTCGCGCTTACCCCGGGTCTTTCGCCATGGAAAGTGTGTATCAATGTTCCCGGAAAAAAATTGTTATGAATGGTGTGTGTATTTGGACAGAAAAATGAAAATTCATAGCTTTACCTCTGGTTATTACACACAGAAGCTCAAGGAGATGGATATTCGATATTATCAGGATCATCAAACGAAGAGGCTCTGGATGCCACTGGACAGTGCTCAGTCGTCAGACAGTTAAACAGAACTCGGCAGTGCATTACGTCTTTTATAAGGAATTTACAGGCTGATCCCTATGGAGATTGCAGGTAGGCAGTAAGCTCGCTGTTTTTATTTCAAGCGCCTTTAACTGCAACTTAGGCTCGATTTGCAGCCGTTTTGGGAGGCAGTGCGGTTAACATTCTCCTCCCAACGAACGGCTGGATCACTGGTCAGCGTCGTTTGTCCGTGACGTAGCACCCATCGCTATCGTACCTTATATTCAGCCAATTGTATTTTGTACTTGGCAGGCAGGCAAGTTTCTGATTGATGGAATATACAATTGGCTGGACCAGTGATCCAGCCGTGGTGTGCGCGGAGGAACGCGGGCGGCCAAAACGGCTAGTCAATCAAGCCTGACTGCAACAGGTAGTGGCTTAAAGCTCAAAACAAAGTTATGACTAGCCAATTACAGTGGGCACTGATAATCAAATCAGCCAATCAGAACACAAAGCAAATAGCGGCAGCCTACCCAAAGCGCGGGAAAGTAGCAATTTTAAATACTCTGAAAACTAACGGGCAAAGGGTACGTTTTCTTTTTACCAGTATGGAACAGTGGAAATTCAGTGCTAGGGACGTCACACTGAGTCATCCTCTCAACCCATTACATTTAGAAAAATGGCGTTGTAAACTGAGTATTGTTGCAGACTTGCAGTACAATACAACAATACAATCTAACTAGAACTGAATTGAGAAATATTTTTTCCTTCGACATGTCTCTCCCGGCAGCAAGTAGAGCTGAAATATCACCTGAACTTAACGAAACTCTTTTGGTCTTCTGTGGCTTTCGAAATTGGTAATAGTTCGGAGCGCTCTGGTCTTTTTCCGAGTATGCCTGAGCCATGCACCTTCGATAAATGCGAACCTTTTCTTAACTTTTTTATTTATAATTTTCTTTTAGCGCTACGTACAGCAGCATGCAAGATTGTATAGTGTGTGTGCTTCGTTCCTGTCTCGAGGAATATGGTATCATCTCCGACAGTGATATACAAGTACAATTAGAGCAATCGTTGAACCAGACAAGGCCGGAAGATTTCTATTGTCGCGGCATGTTAGAGGCACCAAAAGTCTCCTCAGATAGTGACAGTTTGGTTTGCGAGCCTGGATTCTTCGAGGCAGAAGTACAATGCTTGAAAGAGTTCAATGAAACCTTTACAGCAAATTTTTCTGATCCAAGCCTTTGTAGGTACGATGGAGTGAGTAAATTTAGAATTTTGCCTTCATATTTCAGCAGGAACTTTGTTGCTCTAAGAAGATACGTTTGTTGAAAAACATGCGTCATAGGGTTTAGTTTTTATTGACAACATTTGCTGTGCCTTAATTTCGATATGATAATTTGAGATAATGAATAATGAGGTAAGTTTCCCTTCTAGCGACAATTTTATCCATTTTTTTTTTCAACTCCCGCTCTGTTCCCTGCTTCCACCAGTTAGGATTCCTTAGTAAACCGGTTGTTTTTGTTGGGATATCTAAAACAATGACTTTGGGAAAACACAGCCTCGTTTCCAGTTGCCCTCAAGGAAATCAAACGTGACATTACCGGTCAAGTGGAAAGGGAAGAGTCTATCGCGCTCAGCCTCTTGCGATTAAGTGCTTAAAGGCCTGGGGCCAGTTCCTGAAAGATGTAATAACTCTATTCCAGGGATAAATGGGACTTATTCCGGCATATTTATCCCCGGAATAGAGTTATTACACCTTTCAGGAACCCGCCCCTGGGAAAGCCATCTGCTGAGAGTGTAATCGTCATAAAATATACCAAACAAAGGAAGTTAATCTCATTACTCTTTTGCCTTTTCAATGCTAGCAAATTCACAGAAGCCAAGCGATGCTTAAGAGATCTAATAACAGGAAGCTGCCCTAACGACACCAGAGCATCATCGCTGGAATTTGCCATTGTGTTTGATGACTACAATCCTTTCTGTCAAGGCAGCACTGATCAAGGTAGACACAAGTTTCGTCAGTAACCCATGACCCGGAGCCTACAACTCTACTGTGTTCGTGAGACGGCGTTTTCACAGACCGATTTATTTTTAGATTGAATTTCCCGCGAATGAGATTCCCACAGGAGCCCGATGACCATTTACAAGAAATTAAGCTGACGTCATAGGGTCACCGAACCAGAACTGCCTTTGTTTTTCGACCTAATTCGAGGGAAGGGCTAGTCTAAAAATAAACCTACTTGTGAAAACGCCGTTTCACAGAGGCTGTATGGAAGTTGCACGCTCCAGATGGGCTCCTGGTTTCGTTCATTTCACAGCGGTCAAAAGCAAGTTTGGCGATTGCTTCGGTTTTGCATAATTGAGCATGACGTTTTTGTGTAAAAATCGAGCCACATTCAATTTGGTTTCATATAATTAGAAGGAAGGGAAAAAAATGTGGAACCCAAGCTCTCTCGGCTCAACAAAGGGAGGAAAAGAAAGAGAGAGAGAGCCTTGGTCAAAGGATCAAGCAAGATACTCTCTGGCGTTTTCCCGCGCTTTTTATCTCGTTCCATGCATTTGTTTCACGTTAAATGATTGGCTGATCCGATTGTGACAGTCTGTTCATTGTTATCGGCCATGATTTGATCGGCTATTTAACAAATTGATGGCAGTTTTTCATGCGCCTGTCCTGTTATTGATCATGAATTTCGTCATAACATTGTCAGAGTAGCTGTGGATCCACGAGGCGATAGCCGAGTGGATCCGCAGACTACTTTGACAATGTTATGACAAAATGACATGTGACATGAATATGTTTTTTACAGTAAAAAAAGGCAGAGGGGTCAAAATTAAGTCAAAATACGACAAGAATGCGAGACAAAAATGCGAGAAACTTCAATCTGAAGCGAGCAATATCGCGTCATTATCGCATAAATTATAAATTTATGTGTCTTTCCGCTTATTGACAATAAAAATTAACCTATGAGCGCGCGAGAATTTTGCAGTCATTGTAAAAAAGTCTGCTTTCACAACTGGGGGTGTAATCAAAGTTTTTCATAGCAACTACTGGGAAACTTCTTCCTCCGATAGTGTGGCGGCCTCAGAAAATAGAAAAGTAAGGCACCACAAAAAAGATGGCATAGCAATGATCTCCTTCATTTCAGAGTGGTTTATTGGTGTCGATGTGACATTTTCTTTCTTATTTTCAGGTGTACCATCATCTTCTGCAGACGAATTAATTGAACCATGCTTGGCTGAATTTCCAACACCAGCATTGTTTCTGGAATCAAGCGGAGCAACAATCTTCCACTTCCTTTCACCATTGACATTAATGGTTTTGTTTGTGTCGACAATAACATAAAATTGTACATGTAAATGCGCTCGTGTGTGAACTGAACAAATTGTCTTAAGTTAAGTTATCTAAGTTATTCTGCATGCTGACAAAAACTCAATGGAAGATAAATGGTAAATTGCCTGATTATGAGCATAAAGAGGGCATATTCACGTGTGCACCTCAAAAAAGCGAAAATTAAATCTGCAATAATTTATTGACTAATGAGAGCGTACTGTCGAAAAGTGGGTTCACGCGTATCACATGGAATTGAGAAAGTGTCACGGATGTAAGTCTGGTTCTCTACTCTGCTGTGAAATGTTCACTTTTCTCTGGGTACTCTAGTTTTTCAGTTTACAGTCTTTCCATTCAGTAGAGCACTTCTCCTCATCTAAATAATATTGAGATTTTATTAAAGTGATCGTCGTTATGATTATCATTATCATTATTATTGTTGTTGTTATCGCGCGGATATCACGTGCAGGCGCACTTGAAATTCGTAATTACTTGCTATCACCAAAGTGGAGGCCAGTAATTAAACCATCTAATTCCGCAATTCAGACATAAAGAGCGTAAACATCACAACAGCAGGTTCGGTCGTTATTTTCTTCGGTCTTATCAACGAGATCTTTGCCGCTCCACAGGCGAAATTAGGGAGTTTAAGAAACGAGATCGGCTACGACAACGACAAAAAGGAGTAATATTATTGGTTAAAAGAGGAAAAAATGATCGTGCTGCACGTGCGGCACGCATTTTGAACATTTCTCTCCTTTACTCGTCAAAACAACAACGTAAAATGACCAATTTTAAGGTTTTGATGACAACGTGGGTGTCGCTGCCGCTTGTTTCCCGGGTTATGTTTCGAGAAGGTCGAGAAGCGGTGCGCGGAAATTAACTCAGTGATAATTACGAAGCCTAGGTCTTACATGATCCGGCGAGTAACGACGCCATTTATTGCAACAGACCACTTTCGAGGAAAACTGACAATAAACGTACCATAGCTGCCAAATCGTTAAGACTGTAAGGCTTGGACGGGTGGAAAACAGCTTAAGTATTAACAAACTTGATATCAAAACTGTGCTAGACGTTTAAGGCGCTGCAGTACGATATCAGCAAATATTTTGCCTATCACACTAGCTGAGGAGGGATATTCCGCGGTAGTTGCCACAGTCCCTGCGGTCACCCTTTTTAAAAAGGATGCAGATGATGGCGTCAATCAGGTCTGATGGCAGCTTAGCTGATCTCCAAAACAAATTGAAGATGGTGAGCAAAAATGATATCAGACTGCGTCCATTTAACGAGTACTTCGGCCGTTACAGTGGACCGTTACAGTGGGCATATAATAGTGAATCTTTTCTTCTCTCTCTTTCCTTCAAATCCGTAGGTACCAATCCGATTATAGGATATTTCGCCCATAAACTCATAGTTTGAAGAGACATCTTCGTCGCCGTAGCCGTCGTGGTTTGTTAAACTCCTTATTCTTCACCTGCTAGCATCAAGCGTGGACGGTAGAAAAATGACAAAATGAGCTAAGGGGAGAGGGAGCCATACCCGGGAACCTTAGACCACTTGAAAGCGTGATTCATGTCTCCAAAGAACTGACCCGGTGGTAGAATGTTGTGATTGTTTTCTGTCACGTTCTGACGACGTTGACTCTCCCGTTTAAGTAGGCGTTGCAACCCCAATAGGGATCTAGATCTACGACGCGACGGTAAACGAAAACGTCATTAAAATTGCAAGTTCAGGTTTATTAATCTTTTTCGTCATGATGTCGGTTTGTCTAACTTCTAAAAACTAGCGCAACTTTCCAGGAAATGAATTAGGAGGTGCGGTGTTGAAACTACGACAGAAAATTCAAATTCATTGGCTTGTTTTCACGTTCTCCATAAAACTTGACAATAGGGCCGTTTATACGAGAGAAAATAAGCCGCGGCTTTCTCTTGCCGCGGCTTACATAAGACGCGAACACCCCGTATAAATGGTACAAAATCCACATTCACGGCTTTCTCAAGCCATGGCTTATCCTGGTCTGGGAGTTTATACTCGTATAAATTGTTTCTTTCGCGTATTATGTACTCCGCGGCCAGAGTAAGCCGCGGCTTATTTTCTCTCGTATAAACGGCCCTAATATTGGTCATTTTACGTCGCAGATTTGCCGAAAACGTGAGAGAAATGTACAAAAATGAAAAATGCACGTGCAGAGCGTGCAAAGCTATTATATTCAAAATTTGAGACGTTTTCGTTGCCATCGCGTCGTAGATCTTAAAGTCCCTAATAAGACTAATTGGATAACGCGTGTTTGTTAAAGGACACGAAACCGGATCATGACTAAAACACCACACGAGTACATACGGGTAACATACGAGTAACATACGAGTAACATGCGGAACATACGGATACATACGAATACATACGACTGACATACGACTAACATACGACTAACATACGAGTAACATACGGATACATACGACTAACATACGGATACATACGAATACATACGAGTAATACGAATGTTTTTCTCATAAAGGAAGCTCTAATTATAAGCCTTGCAAGCATTTTTCACGTCAGCAAACACGTACCCGGCTCAGTTTGAGGAAGGGGGGGGGGGGGGGGAAGGGGTGGTGTTGATAGACTCTCCAAGGCTTTCGTTAAATTTAGTCACAGTAAAATAAATTCACATGGAGTGCAAAACCCTTAAGGCGGCGAAAGAAGAGATACAAAAACCCTCAACTTGTGGCGCAACATTGTTTCGTTGCAAGTTCTGGTCGATGTTTCGCGTTTTTCACTTTGCGTGATCAACTTGACCCGAGAGAAAAACATTTGTTGCGGGTTGAAGAAATGCAGGGCGCTGAGTGGTTGATTTGCTAGTACAAGAGCACATTTGTTGCGCGACAAGTTGTGAGCTTGATGAAAAACGAGCAACAAAGCCAAAATTTGTTGCTCATAGTAGATCTGCGCTCTACTTTTCGCAATAACTTTCTTCAACCCGCAACAAATGTTTTTGTTGCGCGACAAGTTGATCATGCAAGGTGAAAAACGGGAGACATCGACCCAAACTTGCAACGAAATAATGTTGCGCGCCAAGTTTAGGGTTTTTGTATCTCGTATTTCGCCGCCTTTAGCTTGCGCAACAAGATGACAGTATATTTTGGATGTTGCTCTCGTAGATGATTATGACTGTCAGGCCAGTTTACATTTAAGACACGTAAGGAAGTCAGAGCAGGTCTGTCATAATCTTTTACCCCATTTAAGCTTTCTGGCTTGATTTTGCACTGATTTATCATAGGCAACTTAAGCTGAAATAGTGAAATCAAGATGGCGGATCTGATGACGTCACACGACATAAGCGACATCCAAAATATATTGTCATCTTGTAGCGCAAGCTAAGGGTTTTGCACTCCATGTGGATTTATTTTACTGTGACTAAATTTAACGAAAGCCTTGGGGGGTTGATCAACATCCCCTCCCTCCCCCCTCAAACTGAGCCGGGTACGTGTTTGCTGACGTGAAAAATGCCTGCAAGGCCTATAATTAGAGCTTCCTTAATGAGAAAAACATTCGTATTACTCGTATGTATTCGTATGTATCCGTATGTTAGTCGTATGTATCCGTATGTTACTCGTATGTTACTCGTATGTTACTCGTATGTTAGTCGTATGTTAGTCGTATGTATTCGTATGTATCCGTATGTTCCGTATGTTACTCATATGTTACTCGTATGTTACCCGTATGTACTCGTGTGGTGTTTTAGTCATGATCCACGAAACCGTACAGGTGGACCAACTTAATGGCGGTTACCTTGCCTTTAGCTGGTAGGTAAAATCTATCAGGAGTCACCATTCCTGGTACCAAAACACCGTGGATTAGAGTTCACCTTGGTCCATCGCTCTAAGTGGAATATAAACAGTACCAGAGTACAATCTCTGATCAATGCTCGTGTATTGAAATTTCATACAGTTAGGACTGACCGGTTGCTGGCAGCGAAAGACTGATTTTCGTGATCCACTTTGTGCAGCATTCATAGGAGCTCATCACTAGGACCACGTTGAATGCTCGTTTTAAAGACCTGGTAATTTATAGAATCACGTCATCACTGTTTTTTTCCTTTATTAATTTATTGTTAATATGGCTGCTGGTCAAGTGAGTGAAAACACTCGATACACAAAGCAAGGAAAGCATACGTACCTCATAAACAATGCAAAAAACAAAAACGTAGGAAATACCCTCGATCTTTTAGGTTTAAATAAGAAAGATGTTATGCCATTCTTTCCCTAAATAGATATAAATATTTCTTCACCATAATAGAGTTTCCATTTTACCGGTCCTGTTGTTATTTTATCGTATCCGTTAAATTAATATTTGTTTTAATAAATCTGTCTGTTATTGTCGGTTTCCTTTGGAGTTCGTTTTGTCTACAGCTATGTGGGATTTAATTAAAATTCGCCTTTTCATATACCTGCGGCATCGTGAAAGAATTTCTGGAATTTCGTCCTTTCAGACTAAGACCCCGCCTCAAAGAAAAGGCTCTTCACAGCTAGGTAGGACATAACATTCACCTCATTTCTTAACTAAACTTCCTTTCATAATAGTACTGTGAAGATTCATCTATCCGGGAATAGGAATATGATAGTATCCGGTAATATCATAGTAGTAAGAAGACTGAAGAAGGTTTCATGTAAACAGGAAGTCCCATCCACCTAGACTGCGAGCACTCTCTCTTTTGCCCTGAATCGTTGAAACGAACGAACGAACACTTCAAAATGGCTGAAAGTGCGGGCCGAAAATTCGCGGGGATTTGTTAGTAACCAACGCCCGCGGTATTTGCGACCCGCAGTTTCAGCCATTAAAAGTTCAACATACGCGTTCGTTTCAACGATTCTAGAGCAAAAGAGAGACTGTCTACCATCCGCCAGAATAGGCTATTCATCATTTGCGCCTGATTGAAAGGTTACAACGAGGATAGTATCACCTTAATTCCACATGAAGAAAATTTGTTTTCTTCCTTGTTTACTCAGCGAGAAAAGAAATGGCGAAGACGTGTTGCATGCTTTGTTTACAACCAATGTTTCAGAGAGCCTCAGCAGTGCTCTATCCCCGGGAGGGGGGGGGGGGGGGTAGGGTACTCCCAGAATAATTGGGTACTAAAATCTGCGATTTTCCCTGCCCTTTTCCAGACCTGAGGAAGAATATGATACCCTATTTCAGACCTATTTCAGCTGTTACACTGTTGGTTTAAATAAATATTGTTTTTCGGCCATTTTACCTTGATCAAAAACAATAAACAAACCGCGGTGATAAACAGATTATAATGCCCGTTTAACTTGACGTTTCGTATTATACAACTTACATCTTCAGACTGAAGTGACGGTTGAAAACTCTGAAAGAAAATAGTAACTATACTAGTAGTAGCTATCTCTAAGTGCCAACGAAACAGTCAATATAAGACATAGTTTAAAGATTTGTATCAGAGTTCCAAAACACCCAACAGTAGTTGTAATTTTTTTAATTCGAAAGCACTGCAACTCAACTTATCTAGTTAACAATAATACAATAATAGAAATTGCACACTTTGTATTTCCAACAACAATGAAGATGTCAACGTGTTTTGCAATAATGTGGAAAGTACTGCTGTAATTTTTGAACGGCCGTAATTTTAACAGGAATACACAATAATTAAGTTGAATAAAATCAGTGCCATGTAAATATCGCCAAAGCGTTTTCAGACTTTTCATTTCAGCGTGGAGCATGTAACGAATAATGTTTCAGATTCATTTCCGCAGTTCCTAAAAGAGATGTAATCCACGTTTTACCCTCAAAGTGAAGTTATCACACGCTCCCTCAAATCTTGTATTAATAGGTTCTATGGTTTTGTTAACCTTAAGTTGATATTTCAAAACACCCGCCGAATCAAGTCTATTTTGCCCTTCAAAGATCGTTTCTGTAGATCTCAAAAATCCAAAATTGTATACAAAGCCTGTTGTTGGGATTGCAATGACTTTTACAATGGTAAAACGAAACGTGCTTTGCATGCCCTTTCAGGTAAAGTTTACACTTCCGCTGTTGCTGATCATACAATCAAAACCCGTCACAACATCAAGTGGGACCATTTTGAAGTTTTGGCAAATGGAAGATCCGATTAATACATGACATGTAGTACTTTCAGGAACACCGGAACATCCCGGAACATTTTGCGTAGAGAAGCCTAAAAAAATCCAGGACTTCAACGGGACCTCGCGAGATCACGGGTTCAAACCCCGTTCTGAATTTTTCAGGCTTCTCTAGATCTATACGCAGTTTCAAAAATTGCGTTCATAACTGCGAAGGTCATAGCTTCACTTGATTTCTCATATCCGCAGTTCATATATGATTCATTTCATATACCATTTCATCACTGATTTAAAGATATATTAATTAACAAGAGAAGCCGCTGTACAAAATGCGACCCTCGATTCTCCGTTTAAAAGCAGTAAACTCAGTGGTACGGATAAAATCAGGTAGCGCATTTCGCAACTTAGCTGATACGTTAGAAAAAGAACTAAGACCATAACTGGTTGTTTTGGAATGTAATTTCCACGAAGAGCATGCATAAGAAGATTTTCAATGCGCTTATTAGAGAAGTAGAGTTTGACTTAAGTGCTAAGAGGACAGGTAATTTGCAAATATAGCCTTTGTTTGACAAGAAATTACGAAAGGCCAGTTTTTTTGCTGCGAGGATAGCGAAAAAAAGCACTACTTTGTTGCGAGTTTTCTACAGTAAAAACTTAAAGATGTTCACTGACTATTTGAAAACAGTTCTCGACCGAGGGGATATGGCTGGTACATAAAGTGCAGACCAGAATCTGGGAAACGAGAAAGGCAGGACAGTTTCTAATAACTGTTAATAAAAAGGCGATACAGAAAAATGATTTGTGTAGTTTGCGTTTAATTTAACTTTGCAGTAGTGGACCTGTTATCGGAGTGAGGTTTAAAGTGTGTGGGTCCATGAACTTTAAAAGGTGCATAGCCAGTTCAGTATTTTTACATAGACAGTATCCTATAACTTGCAGAAATACAAAATTGAAAAATTAAGTGAACATGGGCAAACAGCGCGTCATGAAATACAGGCAACGAGACCTCGATCAACTAGAGAAGTGGTCCTCCATCTGGCAGATGAAGTTTGCTCCCAGTAAATGCTTTGTTATTTCCGTCACTTTGAAGAAATCTCCTTCCCAGTTTAGTTATTCCCTTTGTAACGTGCAGCTCGACGGTGCTCGTCACCAAAAATATCTCGGCGTGTACATAACATGTACGTTGTGTTGGCAATTGCAGTGTGACGAAGCTAAAAAGAAGGCTATGAGAGTCTTAGGGATCCTTCAAAGGAATCTATCATCGTGTGATCGCTCTGTTAAGGAACGCTCATACCTATCTTTAGTACGTCCTATCGTTGAATACACCACGGTT